>NC_090884.1:61475370-61477870 GCF_036669925.1 Montipora capricornis
TTGTGTGATTTTAAAATGTGCACTCCATTTGAAATCACAAATACCAGTTTGATTTCAGACCAAAATTGCACAACAAAAAGTTCAATTACCACTTTATTACATCCATTCAGAAATCACACAATAATTATTTAATCGCTAAAATACAGGATATTAGTCAGCACCAATATTTTATTGATCCAGTAGGGAACTAAAGTTGCAAAATTTGTCACAAAATGGTTTTCTTTGTCTTTCATTTTCCTGCAATTTGATTGGTTACCTTAAACAAGCCTTGAAATCTGATTGGCTGTTTTGTTTTAGTGTTCCTTTCTCATTGGCTGGAGAAATAAATGCGATTAGAAAAAAAAAAGTGTGATTTGGGAATAAATCGCACCACTGAGAGCCAATCAGATTGCAAGGATCGACAGAGATTTCTAAATGGATGTAATAAATTATGTTCTTTAACTCACCGTGCTTGCAAATGGCTCCAGACAGATCCAGGTAAAGGAGCAGTTATGTCATGAATTCTTTCCATGTTCAATGGATGAATGGCTAAAGAAAATGATACAATGTACAAGGTCCATTAAATATCAGTGGTGGTGATGTAAAGAAACCATAAAAAGGTGTGTGCAATAACTGAAAATTATCAGTTTTACACTGTATTACTCGTGGGAGGCGCGGTGGCCTCATGGTCAGTGTGCTCGACTTTGGATCGAGTGGTCCGGTGTTGGGTTCTGGTTGGGGAAATTGTGTTGTGTTCTTGGGCAAGACACCTTACTCTTACGGTGCCTCTCAATACCCAAGTGTACAAATGCGTAGCAGTGAATTTAATGCTGGGGATAACCCTGCGATGGAGTAGCATCCCATCCAGGGGGGAGTAGAAATACTCCAGTAGCTTCATGCTACAGAAACCAGAGATAAGCGCCGGCTGGTGGGTCTTCTAAGCTGGTAGCAGACTTTACCTTTACCTTACAATGTATTATTACCTGTATTTTTGACCAGCCAAAAAAAATTAATTTCAAGAGGGAATGGGTGTGGTGACCTTATAATTAGGACATTATGACACCAGAATAAACCAGAAGTTTTGCTTTTTCTTCACAATACACCTGGCCTCAGTTGTTCAAAAGGTGGATAACGCTATCCACCGGATAAATCACTATTTGGCGGATAAACTCTAGCAAAACCAATTGAGTTATCCAGTGGATAGTGATTTATCCAGTGGATGGTGCTATCCACCCTTCGAACAACTTGGGCCTGAGCATTGTACATGTAAGCATGCTGAATCCTTCGGTCGAAGGCTAGCAGAGGGCCACAAAGTCAAAAGTACAATCTGGTCACTGTAGAATATGGATTAAAAACAACAAAAACAGTGTCTTGAGAAACATCTAAACAAACCTTGTAATGATTTTGTCTACCTGGCTTCTTTATCCAGGAAAAGTTGATGACAGTAATGTGTGTATGATAGCATACATGGAATGATACTGTAAGACCGCAACAGTTAAAAAGCAAAAAATAGAGCCAGAGAATAATTTTATTTCAAAGCACTTACCACCATGAGGGCAAAGAAAGTCGTAGTTTGTAATGGGACCTGACAATTAAAACACAGTAACTGTTGAAATCATGCAAAAAAAAAAAAACACCCGCAGCGGCAGGGCAGCAAGAAACAAAACTAATTAATGATTTTAAACTTGTGAAAGTCTGTGTTTTTGTTAATTAATACCTGGCTCCATACAAGACTGGAACTTGGTTAGCCATTTCTTGGACACATAATATCTTGCTTCATTGGGCTGCAAGAAAAATAAAGGAAATCATTAACTTTTTGTAATAATCGAACAAAGAAAAATTCAAATTGAATTGGTTTGAAAAATTTTAAAACTTTAACCACAACAGATACATTGCAATGTCGATTAATTTCATTCCTAAAAAAATTCCTGAAAAACCCAACTGGCAGGAAGTTAAGAGTAGGCTATTTACAGTAGAGGTGGTGGATTGAATTCAGGATTCAATTTGTGGTCTGAGCAACAATTTGAATCTGGAACATTTGCAGGCCTCCAATTCCAAAGCAACATTAGAGGGGAAATTTTATTGTTGTCAGCTTTGTGAATGACAAATTTAACTAAATGAACATTTTCTAAACATCTTGTTAACCTTTCAGAGAAAGCTCTCTTTCATAATCTAAAACAAACCAGAATTAAAATTAAACTTGTGCAAAAAAATTTGAATCAGGAAATTTGAACCACCACAACATATCCATCATAACCATGACATTTAACAAAAAATAGTAAAAGACAGTAAAGTTGTTCAGTGTTTAAATTCATCCAACATCATCCATCAAGACTGAAAATTTGCGGAGTGTGCATTTGACTGCCTCATTTAAAGTGTGTTGTTTATCCAGGAGCTTAAACCATCACTAAACAAGCAATCAGACTCAATAAATGCCAAGCTATCCTATTAGAATATTTGCATAATGATAATATTAAAATGTTCAAAACTCAACTCCTTTAACTTTAAAACTCAACAAATT
>NC_090884.1:61490370-61530370 GCF_036669925.1 Montipora capricornis
AGTCTGAGTTCATCCCGATCTGATGTAAATACTCCCATCGAGTACAGCCACACACTGGATGTTAGTTATCTCAAAAAACCAAACTTAAAATCAGCTCACCTGTTGCCCATAACCTCTGAATTGTGAATTAACCAGTCGTACACTACGCAGAAGTTGAGAAGGGACAACATACTTTGGTCTGAAAATGAATAAGAATAATATATAATTAGTCCTGAGAAAATGTTCATGAGAATTTCACACTGCAAGTGAAGTTGACCATGGCCACTTTTATTCAATATTCAAGGTAAAGACTTTTTTTTATCTCCTTGAAGTCACTGTTAGCCTTACTAGGCTTTAGCAAAGTTTATGGTCATTCTGCACAATTCCACCAATTTCTGCCAAATCAACTGGACTTACATGTACTGTATGTTATGGTCCTAATATCATGGGTGACAAATTACTCCTTAATTTTGGCGCGAAATTTCAGCGTTAATTTATAACTTCACATGTGAAATTACAAAATTGCCATGGTAACATCTCTCGTATCTCGATCAGAGCCAAGATGGCGTCGAGATTTAAGACAGTGACCATCGAAGAAGTTACGGAATTAAAAGGCATGAAGAATTCGAAAGGTATTTTTTGTGAAGAAACTCAGAAAATTACGAACTTTAGCAAAAATGTATGCTTTAAACGAAAACTGTATTCTTCTTAATGTTCTCGGTTTTCGGTACAATAAACCAGTAAAAACAATTACGGTTGTGAGCGTAATTTGTCACCCACAACATTAAAAGGTAATCAAATGGTTTTCTCATGAAATTAGGAAATAATTCCACTTGCGTGTTGTCAAAATTCTGATAATTTCCCTTGCCTAAAGGCTCGGGAAATTATCAGAATTTCGACAAAACATGCGTGAAATTATTTCCTAATTTCACTCGTCGCCATTTGATTACACATACATATTATGCTCAAAATTACAGCAATAGGATGGAGAAAGAGAGGAAAACAAACTCATTCCCCTCCCTACATTTTTGGTCTTAAAAAAGTTACATTTTTTAAAAAAACATAGGTACTGTAAGTCTTCACATGACTTCAATATTATTCCTTGTGTGAAATCTGGACATGATTTAACAAAACAAACTCATTATTGTAATTAATTATTTAAGGATGCTTTTGGCTTAGAGCCCTTCATTTGTTCTATGGTGTGTCTGTTTAGTTTGTTCATTATAAAATTAATGATTAATTTTATCATAAATGCAAGATGGATCTTGCAGCTAATCATGCTAGTTTCTGAAGAAACAGTCAGTGGTGCTACAGTGCACAAAGATGGGTGAGTGGGTGAAGATGCACTTTCAATATTGTAAGACTTGTTTCTACAGACTTAATATTTGTCCAACTGGTCTTTTGTGATGCTCTTATAAATACACCAGTGCCATTATCACAGTAACTCAAATACATGTATGGTTATAATGCACTGTACCATACCTTTTTCTTGACCAGAGCTCATTGATCAGAACTGAGTAGTTCCTGCAGACTGCAGTGGTCTTAACTTCCTTGGCAAAACTGCTGCACTCCAAGAAGTACTGCGTGAGAGGTGGACTGACACAATACATGTACATGTATAATCAAAATATAACCCACATAATAACTTATTCTTACACACTATCCCATTAATATCGAATAAATCTAACCAGTAGGGCTTTGCTCTATGTGACACACTAAAGACATTAATTTTACATATGGATAAAAGATAATCCAAAAACGAGTAATGAAAATAATTTTAATCACTTGTTTTGGATTACACCTACAGAATGACAATCTAATACATTATATTGCTGTGTGAAATGCAAAATATGCATGATTGGGTTTACCTAAGCCTTAACAAAGGTTAAGACACTTGAAAACCAACCATCATAAGCAAGATGCCAAAATATTAAAATTGGATAACGTATAGATAGGGAAAACATGGCTAGTGTTACATTACACATGTTATATTGTTATGTTTTGTTAATCAAGTGCAGCTGGAGAGCACATTAGCTGGTCATACTATAGTCTAATATGCCCTGTTACATTAAATTCCTTACCAATTGGACAAAGCCTGTAGAGCTGCATTCATATAGCACGTATTTCCAATGTTTGCAAGCCCACATAGCCCTGAAATAACGAAGTTAACCTTTATGAGCTTGTTCATTATACATGTATGCAGAAAGAGCAGCGAGTCTTGCTCTGGAATCATCACAATCCTTGCAGCTGCATCAGCTGAGCCAGACACCGTAAGTGCTAGTCATCACAACCTGCCACACAGATATCAAGCTTGGCACATCTCCTCATGACGACCTCAGCCAATCCATACACCAGTCGTTACTATCTTCAATGCAGGCCACAAACTCATAATATTTCTACAAGTACAAGGAGGGGTTACCTTTTTGCAAACGTTGGCCGTGTAGCAACAGACTTAACTATTATAGAGTGTACATGTAATTGTGAAGTGCTAATTTTCTACCCACATAGACCATGTGAGCGTTAACCCTACTAATGGAATTGGGCCCACACAAGTACAGAGAAAAACTCTGACCGGGGTGGGAACTGAACCAACAACCCTGGGGTCAGATCACAACCACCCCACCGACCGAGCCACAAGGCCAGACGGGAGCAGGTCGTGGGAATTTAAGACATGGCATCTGAAAAGATGCGGCGATGCGGATCCGCATAATAATTATTCACTGAAATCGGCATCTTCCACATAATTCCGATATTCTCCGCATAATTCCGATATTTTCCGCAAAAAACAGAAGAAACACCTGATATTAGTGATAAAGCAGCTCCTTAACATCCTCAAAAACATAAAAGCCAAAGAAATTGACTGTTTTGAAACGCTTATTTTCCTGAACATTGAAGAAAACACACCATTTCGTTCACAAGATGAAAGTTCGTAAGAAAGATCGTAAGCAGTTTCCGTGCATTTTTTCGCCAATGAGCCTGGACACTAGTTTTTGTTCCTACAATGCTTCCCATTGGACGAGAAACAGTTACACTTCAGCAAATGACGTGACTGATAAGAAACTAAGGGTGCGTTCGATTGGCCATATTCCGGAATAGGAATACATGGAATAGAAGTTAGAAATCGTTCGTTTTTACGGAGATTCACATTAAAATCGTCAAACACCTGCTAAAATGCTATTTTAAACATATCTTTATCATCCTTGTTGCTTCAAAACTCCAGACGTACCGTTTTAAATCATCACTCCACGTATTCTTATTCCAGAATAGGGTCAATCGAACGCACCCTAAGTCAATGATCGAGGGAATGGATCGCGCTCCAAAGGTATTACAATTTTGCTCCATTATCTCCAAATTGAAACAAAATTCATGACGAGAAACAAAATAATTTTTTATCGCTTTCTTTATTTTACCAAAAGTTGTGGCAAAATCCCAACTGCTAACCCTTTTATTTCAACGGTGAAAGCTGGTCGCAAATTGGTGACTCCTCCATGTATTTTAATCACAAAGGGCAAAAATCACAAATGCGATTGTATTGGTTGCAATCTCAATTACGGATTTACCGTAAGCATGTAAATACATTGGACGGGCCTAATTATTAGTTTTATAACTTGTTTAAATTTCCGCATAATCCGGTGTAATTTCCGCATAATCAACGCATGTTTCTGCATAATATGGCCAAAAATTTCCGTGTAATCTTTAATTTTTTTCCGCATCCTATCAGAAGCCATGTTAAGATGTCAATGTCACAGCTATGAATTTATACAAGTACAAGGAGGGGTTAAGTTTTTGCAAGCGTTGGTCATGTAGCACTTATATGTGAACAGACTTAACTATTAGAGTGTAATATGAAGGTTCAGTTCCCACCCTGGTTAGAGTTTTTCTCTGTCCTTGTGTGGGCCCAATTCCATTAGTAGGGCTAACACTCACATGGTCTATATGGGTAGAAAATTAGCACTTCACATTACACTCTTAGACTAATAGTTAAGTCTGTCATAATATTTCTCTTTGGTAAAAACCAAAATGAGGTCTAAAACAAGCTTTTCAATACAAGTTTTCATACACGTACCTCTAGGTTTTAAGCCTTTCTCTACTTCCAAGGCATCTTCAATATCAAGAACCTCATGTGCCTAAGGGACAAAAGCATTATGAAACATATTTTTATGTTGTGCTCAGGTAAATTATTCTTGATTTGAAACTGTTCAAACCAGTTTTGTTTTGAGGTTCCATTGTCCTAAATCATGACTTTTTAATCCCAATTATTGTTTTGCAGCTTGCAAATATTTCTTTAGCTTGGCCATAATTTAGAAAATGCAAGTTTAAGCGTTTTGTTTACATTATCATATATATATTTTATCAATTGCATGCCATTTCAATCTTCCTAACAACTCCTCCCATAACATGGTACATGTAATTTGTGGCCTAACTACCCCTCTCATGACATGACAATTTGTGACCTTTTACTACACCAATGTAACAACACAAAGGCACACAAATCTCAAACAAAAATTTAATTTTCAACTAAGGACTTTTTATCCCTATGAAATCAATGAATAATAACCAATAATAAAAATATATTTATTATTATTATTATTATTATGATTATGATTATGATTATGATTATTATTATTATTATTATTATTATTATTATTATTATTATTATTATAAAAGAATAAAATCCTCAGAGTCAAGTTTTTTGTGTAGTGAACTAATAATAAGTGAACCATATTAGAATTCTGGTCCTAGACCCAATTGGTCGGTAGGAAGCTGAAGTTATTGGTCTACGCGTATCTAGTTAAATGAGATGTTGCTGGATGGGAAGACTGTGATTGATGATATTGGTTTCGAGCTAAAAAAAAAACAGTTACATTACCTGTGTCCTGGATGGACTGGTAGTATCACTGCTGCCTGCTCTTGGTGAGTCATCAGATGTCTGAGACACCTCTCCCCGGCAGCTAAAACACCACATGCGGAAATCTTTCAAGTGCAAACATAAGTGATGATTTGCTTCCTGACAAATGAAAGAAAAACTTATGCTTGAAAAGAGTGTCAAGTATCATCAATTGAATATACTCTTAAAGAACCTGATAGGTTAGATTAAGGAGGCTCAAAACAATTTCAATACTTACAATAAAACAGTTACACAAAAATACAAACTTGGTGAAACCCAATTTTTATTGCTGGAAGGTGATAAGCAGGCTAAGATAAAGCTTCTTGCAAAGTTTAAAACATTCTGTGGACTGTATCCATAGCCACCTTTACAATTATTGGAAATTTTAAGGTCACTCCGAATGCACTCCAGCAAATTTTTTCACCCTGTAGAGAGTTTTATCATAGCTTGCTAATCAATTTCCAGCAATAAAAAAATGGGAGTCAAAGAGTTAGTTTTGGAGATATAAGGCTTAGTGTTTAAAGACAAAATATAGGGCGTTTTTAGGTGAAATGTTTGTTGCTAGGGAATTTAGAACACCAATTTTATACCCAAAATGGACAAAATAAGATCAAAGGTGCATGTATGGGAAAAAGCATGAGCTATGCTACATCCAAAGAAGGCAATTTTTATACTCAAAAAACCCAAGCTCTGAACTAGAGTTAAATGCTTCAGGGACGTGAGCTTCTGGTCATACGGTATATCAGCTAATAACCGAGACTGAGTGGACCAATCAGAAAGCTAGAAACACATTATCCTAGGTCAAAAGTTTAGTAATTATGAGTATTCCATTGGAACCTTCTAAAAACCGCCAGTTTGACTGTGTTGCTACTATAAATGTATTTGCAATGATTTGGTGCGGTGTAGCATGGCATATCCCACTTGTCACTGGTATTTTCTTGGAAAAAACCCACTTATCCTTTAGTTGATGAATATTCCAAGAGAGCAGAAGCGACTACTGAGACATTACATTATAAAACACCTTAAAGAGTTACATTATGTTTATTATGTGTAGCAATGCAACTGCTGATAACAACAATGAAATATGGTCTTAAAGTGCTACCTGACAATGAAGCTCAATGTGATTGTTTGCAAATCTTCCACATCCCACAAATGAACAACACCTCTGGATAAAAAAAATTTAAAAACCCAAAATGTTACAAGTGCTTAAAATACAGGAGCCAGTTGCTTGAAGCCCGGTTAGTGCTAACCGTTGGTTAAGAGGTATCAAAACCAACAGGTTTCCATGGTATTTAACGCTGGTTAGTGCTAACCATGCTTCGAGCAACCCGGGCCAGATCATTTGTGTTTTATTATATAGTTACATTGTATGCCCTATGCTAAACTACGTATAATGTTAGATACCCATAATAACAGTTTACCACTGACCTGCAAACAAACCCAGAGATCCGACCCAGATCTTTCACAATGATCACAGTTTCCCTAAGAAGAAATCACTCAAATCTTCAAAAGGAAGCAGTAAACATGTATGTGCCACATTCTATAACAATTTCAAGGCAGTTACTCATAAAGCCAAACATTTCCCAACTAATGATTAGTCAAGGAAATGTGAATAACATCCCCCAATTACTTCCTTTTAGTTTGTTGGCAGCATCATTTTAAGAATAAACCATTTAATTAAGCCAATCAAATTATTAATCAAATTATGCCAATTTGTGATAAGGTATTCTGCAGTTGTTTAACCTTGAGCTGAAACAGGGATAATGAGAAAAGCCTTTAACAAAACACTAGTTATGCTAACAATGCTACATGCGTAAAAAAGAAAAACATTAACTGCAAACAGAATTTCTTCATGCAGTAGAAAAGCTCATGCAAGACAAAGCTCAGGTTCTTTAGAGGAGGGCTTAGTCACTCCACCGAAGAGCTGCACGAAATAAATTAGCCAGAGCAGTAAAATTAAAAAAAAAAATTCGATATTTAAATCTACCATGACAAAGCATAAATAATCATTTCAAAAGGAAGTAATCTTTCAGTTATACTCACTTCAGCCATTTTCCTCCTGATCTCTTCTAGATTAACGTCTTCTACAGAAATTAAATGAGGACAAGCCGGCATTTTCTTGTGAGAGTAAACCACCAAATGAAGAGTTTCAGACAAGAAACTCTGCACGACATGTATCGACGTGAAAAGAGTTCGGGTCAAAAGAACAGAAATTAAGAAGATCACTTTATCTTTCTCGTATGATCCACACGGCTGAAAAGTTGTCGACAATGGCTTCTTGTTGCTTGCTACCCTCCGAGTACCTTAAAAGGACTCGCTGCCTGAGAGGGTTACTTGCAGTCCTTGCACAACGCCAATACAATTATTGTCACATCGAGAATTTTAAGTGAACTCGGATTTTTGTTGGTTACGAGGAGTTTGCTGTAGCCTTGGAGGTATGAGGAATATTTCAGGTTTTCTTAAAAGCCCCAAAAAGATAATGTGATGATGTTGAACTTGATAAGATCCCAAATAACACTTGGTTATGACTAGAGAAACATGTACAAATCGTCCGCCATGTTTTTCACCAAGTCCAATCCCATAGTTCTTCTCGGTAAATAAATGGCACTAGCACCACCTCATGCATGTAGTGGTCTCCTCCCTTGTCTCCTCCCCAACCTTAGAGGCGCCCCCTTTGGTTAGGGAATTTCAGACTAGCCTCGTCGAAGCGCGAGGGTAAATTAAAAGATACGTTGTTTTTACAGACCAACTCCTATGTCAAGATCTGGCGATCATCTCGTATATTTAGTCAAAAAGATTGCAAATTAAGTATTTAACAACTAAATATAAACATTCAACACTAAAGACTGCAATGCCGTGTAACGAGGCCGTTGGCAACTATGATATGGATCGGATCAGATCGGACCGGACCGGATCGAATCAGATCGGATCGGATCGGATCGATCGGATCGGATCGGATCGGATTGACAAATTAAAACTCGGACCGGATCTATAACAACAGACGACGTGCTCAAATTGTGTTCCTTTCCCTCCTGTGTAGACGTCTCCTCATTTATTGAGATTCGTCCAAATGTTTTTTTTCCAAAGGTGATTACAGATTCCGAAGTGGAATTATGAAAGATACCATTTGACGAATTGACTGCGTATTTTGGCTTGCTTTACCCCAGTCCCTTCTAGTTGCACAAAAGCCTGATTTAGCAACAGAACGGGAATGTCAGTTGACCATGGCGCGCGCAGCAAAAATATCAATATTAGGCCATATTAGGCCCGGTTCAGACGCCGATCTTTTCATGAGCCGAACTCAATTCGAATTTGGACCGACCCAAATTGACAAAAAGTACGCCTGTTGATTCAGACGCCGTTTTTGGCCGTTCCTAATACTGTTCCAGTAAAAGCAGTGCAAATGGTCAGCAGTTTTCAAGAGTAGTAAATAAACATGGCGGATGCTGCTAACCTACACATCCGTCGCCCAAATCGATATTTACGTGCCATGTGGAAGAAAGCGGTAATTCGAAGAAAAAGGATGTAGACCGCATTGCATTTTATGTTTGCATAAGTAGCTCTCCACGTAGCCATTTGACGTATACAAGCTCCAGTACGCATGCTCTCTGAGGTAAACTGCTTGCGAAATACATTATAATAATTTATGCATTAGGATCGGCACATGAAAAGTACGACGTCTGAATCAAAGCCGTTCCAAAGGTGTTCCAAAGGCGAAATTCCCGGCTAAGCCAGGCGGGAAGAACGGGTGAGCCGTTCCAAATTGAAATAGTCGTTCTAAATTGATTTCGGCTCATGAAAAGATCGGCGTCTGAACCGGGCCTTAGAGTAGAATCCCAACTATTCTGCGGGCTCTCCTTTCGTCAACTGACGTTCCCTTTCTGTTGCTAAATCAGGCTATTGTGCAATTATCAGGGACTGGGGTGAAGTAAAAAATTGTTTTCATGTTTGAAGAAGAAGACCGTCGCGCACGCAGTCAATTCGCTTATTGACGTCAATTCGTCACATCGTATCTTTCATAATTCCGCTTCGGAATCTGTAATCACCTCTGGAAAAAAAAACATTTCGACGAGTCTCAATAAATGAGGAGACGACTACACAAGAGAGAAAGGCATAGAATTTGACTTTTCCTGTCATCCGATCCGATCCGGTCCGGTCCGGTCCGATCCGGTCCAATCCGATCCGGTTCGATCCTATCCGATCCGGTTTTTGCCAGCGGCCGTGTAACGATCAATGCATTACGTTGGATCAAAACAAACAGTGATAAGCATAAACACACGACTGTTCGGACAAATCAAACAACGTTTACGAAGCCATTCTCTTCAAAATGGAACTACTGTCGGCCAAACCTAGCATGATCAGCGTTCAAATTAGACTCTTGTTGGCCCTCGTCAGTGCGCCGTAGCTAAAACACAATGAGCCTCAGGGACAGGTCACCTATCTCATATGTGTCGCAAGTCATTCTAGAATGAGCTATAACATCAGATTGCGCAAAGGCCACGTCACAAACAAAAAGGGCAACCCTCAACTGATCATGCCAGCGCCATTAAGAGAGAAACTATGGAATGGCCAATACCATCCCCCTTCGATCCTCCTCCTTCAGATAGAGAGTTGCAGTAGATCGGTGCTCAACTAGAGGTGATTAGTATAAACATCTGGGAGACACCATTGCCCTGACACACGAAATGTTCTCTTCCGGTTGCCACCCCGGGGGGGGGGGGTACTCCCTTATAAGGGCTTAATGGGGACGTGCGGCCAGCCAGGGTATGTTTTTCGGGATTTTTGTCTTGAACAGGGTATCGAATTTATCATTTTTTGTCTTAATCAGGGTATCGATTTATTTAAACAGGGTCAGGGTATGAGGGGCCGCGCCGCACCTCCCCAACCAGGGATACATCGAGTAACCCCCCCCCCCGGGGTTGCCACCTACACTGAGGTGAATAGTTGTTTTAATATACACTAAAACAGTGAGATAATATAGCACAAAAAGAGGATTTTAACTCATTTATTCCTGCAAAGAATACAAAATTTTTGGGTGCAAATCAGCGCGAGCTGCTAGGAGGTGACTAGCATAGGATATCCGGAGTTTGAGTGGCCAATCAAGGCGCGTGTTCAACGCTATCCACTGTCTTAGTATATACAAACTGTGATTATTAAATTTTCGACCTCGGATATTGCGGTCCTAGCTTTCGGGTTGGTTCACTCAATCTCGGTTATCAGCTCATATACAGTATGACCTAATTTGGAAACTGATTGCGTCAAGTGTTGAAAGCTAGAAACTGATTGGCTTTCATTTCTAAGCGTACAAACGTTCAGAATTTAATGAAAATATAATAAAACAATTATTCCATTCAAGCTTGTTGGATATACGACTGGTTATAGCCAACTATGCGCTACGCGCCACGTTGGCTATTTACCATCTCATCTCTAACGCGCGCTCATGGAATAATTGTTAATTTTAGAGTCAAGGCCGAACTACACGCATTCGCACCTTACGAAATCGGGGGAGAAAACTGGATCTAGGGTCCAGTGAACCTATGTTTATCCAATTTCAAAGGACACATTGTTCGTGTAAGTTTCGGAAATACAAAATTGGAGGGTATAAGAAGAAACAGTCGAACTAATAGGGAAAGAAAGCAATTTATAAAGGTGATCACGTGATTTTCTGATCATTGTGTGACCAAAATAAAAGCGTTACGTCTACACGCATTCTGGGGGAAACAACTATCGCCTGGCGTCGCTGGCAGAGCTGCAATTCAAAGTAAATATATAAGAAATGTTAGGTTCGTCTCAAGTTTCATGGTCATGTAAGAGTGACGGGTTCTTCTTTTGGATCTTTGCCCTTGATGTGCCTACTTGCGATCGCAATGATTGCCTCAAGTTTTCAAGGTACAGGTGCACTTCGTACGCCTTTTAGCAACTTATCGTTGAGAATTTGCGAGAGGGGGGGGGGGGGGGGCGATAACAATTAATTGAGCTGAGTCGATTCCCCCCTTCCCCCTCCCCCACCACAGTGATGAAGTGTTTGTGGAAGACAACCTCCAGTGGCCTCTATTTTCATATCTGGCCACTGCAAATAGAGAGGAAATGACTAATCATATGATTTGAGGAAAACTGATTTGAAACTGTGTTCAGTTCCCCCAATTAATGCCCGAGCGCTAGAAGACTTGACACTTACATAAAGTTAATCAATTATTATTATTCCTTTGAAAATGCTTGTTAAAGGTTCCCTCGATGTGTCGTAGGTTCTATAGACTACTGGGAATACATGACGGTTGCCCTGATTAGTATTGATCTGTAGCTCTGGGTAGCAACATAATTAACTATCAAATAAATAAAATACACAAATAAAGAAATAAATTGTTTGTTCAAACCTATTGCAGTCTTGGCAACTGAATTACAGGTTGAGTGCGTTTTTACACCAATACAGTACACATAACAATAAAATTTATCCAGGCTTAAACTTGATTGTTACAAATTTGCTGAATCTATCAGTCCTGGTGGGGAGAAGACGATGCTGACTACCAGATCTAAGCAAGCAATGGGTAGGTATATCTATTAATCTGCTGTTTATTAGGGGGTACAAGGGATGGTCTGGCTCAATGTTCGCAGTGAAGCGAGTGCACAATAAGTCACGTCTCGCGGCAAGAGTAGGAAGGCCTGCGCTAGCAAGTGCCACCTCATACCGAACACCAGCCAAGATTATAGACAACGGCCTACGCTGGACATTTTCCAGGGCTGCAGACAGAAACTGTGGAAGCTGTGCGTACACCACAGCAGCATATTCAATAACAAATCTTATCAGACTACATCTATATCTGAAGGCGGGGCACCACATTTTTTTAGCTGTCTAGGGGCGTACAGTCTCCTGTTGGCGTTCTTCACTACATAGTCATAGTGCGCAACCCAGGTAATATCCTCAGACATGAAAACACCGAGCAATTTCAAGGATGATACTTGCTCGATCTGGGATCCACCCACCGCAATGGGCCGCGGCACGCAACTATTGTATTGAAGAAAGCCAAAATTCACGGTCTTGCATTTGCGCGGGTTGAGCTTCATGTTGTTATTTACGGGGACAAAATGGCTGTCATCTACGATGTGATTTAACACAGAGATGGAGAGCTCCGCGAGACAATCTCCATCACAGCCAAATCATCAACGTATTTCTCACATGGGCACCAGAATGTTACGAGCTCATTTACCATGACCGCGAAGAGGACCCGGCCTAGCTTGGTTTCCTAAGGAATCCCTCTCCGCAGCATTTGGGAGTTAGAAACCACACTGGATTCGCGGTCCTCAGTGAACGTCATCTTTTATTTCACTATCCCAGCAAAACCAAGAGGGTAGATCTTCGTGAATGCGTTTTCTTTGATATGTTACTTTTTAAATTGCAAATTGCTTTGGTAATAAATAACATAAGTATAAAATTATCGTTAAGTGTCATTAGAGAGCCTAAGCGCGAGACGTTTTTGTCAACACGGACGCCAAGTAGCCGAGGTGAAACTGGGTCGAGACAGGAGTCTGTGACTTGACCACAGGGAGCACACACAAACAGTGTGTCCTAATATCGTAAACTTACATGGAGAAATGACTATGTTAAAGCTCAAAATAAACGGAAATGTACCTCAGTTGTTGTGTATTGTCATTTCTGTGGCTGAAAATAACGGATTGGAGCGATTTGGTGGGTTTTCCGTTGACTGTTACTACACGTTTATAACGTTTGTTTTGGTGCCCTGTGGTCGCGTCAGTGATTTTACAGCAGTTTTGATTCTTTTTCTTCTTTCTTAATACCAGAAACCCATAAGAGTTGAAACGTGTAACGGCCCCTTGTGTGCTGGGAAACAAGCTTCTGAATATTCAATTTGATAAGTACCATATTTGGAACAACAAGAGCGAGGGGTTTCCAAATATGGTACTTAGCACTGAAACATTCAACCAATCAGTTCGCACTGAATATTCGGAAGCTGTGAACGCGCGTTACACGTTTCATCCCTTATGGGTTTCTGTTAATACTGAATCTTGACTTCTTTAAGAAAGACAAGAGATATACTTTTTCAGAGCTACAATCAAAGATTGATTTCAGAGGATGAACTTATTGTTTTGTTGGAAGACAACACGGCTTGAAATTCTCAATCCAGTTACGATCGATAATCCTGAAATGATTCTGAATGTAAAGCAAAGTTCAGATCTGTCTGTGTTTGCTAATTTGTCCAATTCATTTGGTACATTCCTGTAAAGGAAAGCAAATGACAAATAAAAATGAGGGGTTGCCAAAAAAGAACTTAAATTTGACGGTCATTAAAATTTTTCAAAATTTAAAATGGTCTTTCCGGAAACGTTGTGTTAGCATTGTCAGCGCATTAAAATTTAAGACCATAGAGAAAAAACACAAGCACATACAAAAGGATATATCAAGGAAACAATTTTTTCTCAAAAGAGACTGACTCTTGGTTTTTTGGCAAGACTGAGTCTCGGCGTCTGCAGCGCTGTTGTTCATCAGCCGGTAGAACTGACAAAGAAGAGTTTCTTTCATAAATAATAGGAATTAGAAAATTGATTGTCTAGCATTAGCGGGAAAACAAAAATCAACCAAAAAAACAGTTATTGCACCTAAAACGAACTTACCTTTTTGCGTTTTTGTTTTTCACCACATCTGTGACGTGTGACGTCAATTTCTTTGCAAAATCACTTCCGGTCGCCGTCCGTGTTGACAAAAACGTCGCGTGCTTAAGGGCCCACAGACGGGTTTTTCGCGCGTTGCTAAGGAAGTGAAATGTTACTTCCGGTGACTGACGTCATCATATCATGAGCTGACAAGAAAATCCACTCACAAGGCAAAAGTCACCACACGAACTGCTGTTTCCATCGAAGGTGTTTCCTCGCCCTTCCTTGCGCTCGTTCTCAGATCAACTGCGCATGCGTAACCGAACTGACGTCTAAATTTCCGGTGGTCTTTAAATTGAATTAATTTTTTTTTTACATGGCACGTTTCAACCCCAAATACAGGATATAGCTAAGCATTGACTTTTTCAAATCATCTTTTTTGAAAAAGTTATGGGTATTTCAGTATCGTTTATTTCTATGTCTTTCAAAAGAACATTTTTCAAAATAAAAATAAAACCATGCTTGGCTGCATGCAAAAACGAATACAACTTATCAAACCACCGATTAAATACCCAAATTGCCAAGCACGGAGACAAATTTAGAGTTATCTTTTATTGGTCACGTGACCATGGGCGTGGCATGATGACGTCATATTTAGGGTCATTGCCTTACAAAAGTTGAAAAATGACCAAAATAATGCCAATTTCTCTCAAATTACTTAACCATTACATCCTTAGCAACGCACCCCAAAAAATACATCAGCGGGCCCTTAAGTAGTCTGAAGTGGCGGGTTTGGGCGAGGAGACGGGCTGACACTTCAGACTAGCCCTTAAGCTCTCTATTAAAAATATCTCTTCCTTAACAGCATACTTCGAATTTGAGAAATAGCAAGTAAATGAAAAAAGTCTATTGGTTTTTTTTTTGAGAACTAAAAGCTCAATGGGAATGATTTCAGTATTAAGAGATACTATCGCTACAGATCAACTTCGACCAAAGTGAACGCGTTTATTCATTTTATTTCAATCGTCTTTCTTGGAAATTGTTCTTTTCTTTTAGCACAAGAACATCAAGGGAGTTTGTTTCTTGTCTTTATACTGTTCACTGCTTTTCTCGTTTTTTCTAGTTTTGTATTTCATCAATCAGCTCCTCTTCCCAGTTTTCTTTTAGCACTGTTACTTCATTTTCCCAATTTTCCCTTCCAGTCTTCTCTTCCCCATCACTTATTTCAATCATAGTTATCCCTTCCTCCTCCCAGTTTTCTTTTGCATCGTTTAAGTCACCTTGCCAGTTTTCTCTGTCAACGCACTTTTCTTCTTTGCCAGTTTCCGTCACCTTACGATTTTCCGTATTCCATATTTCTCCAGAACGGACCTGCTCTTCCTCCAATTTTTCATTTTCCCAATTTTCCCTCCCAGTTCCCTCTTTTCCCTCCGAATTCCCTCTCGTTTCAACCTCTTCCCAATTTTCCTTCCAGCCATTCGACTCCTCTTCCCAACTTTCGCTATTATCATTTTTCCCCGGCTCCCAGTTTTCGGAAGCATCGCAAATCTTCTCGGCTTGCTCTTCCAGAGCGTCACGTCCTTTCTCTTCCCGATTGCTCTGTTGTGTTTCGAAAGTTTCCATTTCCTCCCACTGTGGAGTAAATTCCTCATCTTTTTTATATTGCTTTTCAAATTCTCTGCGTGGAACCTTGTTCCAGTAATTTCGCCGCCGTCCTTGATGTTTTCTATCGAGAAGACGCTTCTGTCGCGCCAATTCTGGAAAATAGTCTGTTCAAAAGTAAAGCAATCATAAGTATTGGTAATAGGACTGAGTGGAGTCCAATTCGGTCTGTAATCATACGAGTGATCACAAAATTGGACGACCGCGCAGCGGGAGTCCCATTTGCCTATCCTGAGTATGTTTACAGACCGAAATGGACGACACGAAGTCCTCTTACCAATTGATCGTAAAATTACAAGTTCCGAGAAAAGAAGAAGAGCTAAGTTATGAAAGAAAGGGAAAATTTGCATTAAAAGACTGACAAAGAAGGCGTAAATTGTTAACTGTCGCTCTTAAAGAAAGAAAGAAAGCCTTACACTGTTTCTATGGTGATTTAAGGACGGTGCCTAGTAATTTAAAGGTATTTTTGCGCGGTTTACTGAATATGCGGGAATCGCAGATCTTGACAAGTGTTATTGAAATCCAAAAAGAAAATTGGGGGTAACCACGCATTTTTCGAAGATCATTACTCAAAAATATTTGTAAAAGGCTTTAAAATACAAAGCAATGTATGGCGTTCTTTGCCAATTTGAAGCTTAATTATCACTGAAAAATGCATGGTTACCCCCAATTTCCTTTTTGGATACCAAGAGCACTTGCTGAGCACTTGCTAAGTTCTGCTTTCTCTGCATAGTTTTGAACCCCGCAAAAATATCCCTGTATTAATAAGCGCTGCCGATAGGAAATCCGAGTATGTCGAGATGCGCAAAACGTATGCGCAGAACGTATGTGCAATAACAATAGTAGGCACCGTCCTTAAACCAAGGTTGTGATTGTTTGATTTAAAATACAACTTGAACGTGATTGGCTTATTGAACTGTCCGATAACAAACTGTCCAGTAACAAACCGGGGTCGGTTGCTCGAAGATTGTTCAGCGCTAACCGTTGGTTAACAGGTATCAAAACCTATAGGTTGCCATGGTATTTATCGCTAAGCATGCTTGGAGCAACCCGGGCTTGTCCGATAACAACTTGGCAAGTGAATTAGTGGAAAATAGGAGTTTTTTAAACCAATCACAATCGAGGAAATTGTAATTTTGATGACTAATGGCTGTAATTATAGCTCATAGGAGCGAGGATGGCACAGTCGGTTGGTGCGCGGCCTTGGTGCAAGAGGTCCTGAGTTCGATTCCCGGATCTCACATCCTTGTTTCGACTTCTGTCCGTTCTGTGTAGCTTAAGTAGCTTTAAATACCCGTAAAACGGAGCACTGATGGAGTGGGGCAAGTAAAATGAGCGCACCGTCGACCTCAGGTTTGTCAGTTGAATTATTGTTACGAGTTATCGACGTTAAATATGGTTGCTTTATGATGACGACGGCAACGAAAACGCCACAAAACAATAAGATTTATTATTATTATTATTATTATTATGCACTATTTCAGAAAATAAATAACGGACATAACAATTAAAAGAAAGAAGGAAACAGGTTAATTATACTTGAGTGAGACAAAGTGGAAAAGAGCGTAGTGGCCATAGTCGCAAATGCTTTCGAGATGGCCACTACCACAGGAATTAAATGAAAGGAAAACAAAAATATAAACATATATGTATAGAAGTGAACTGGCAAAATAGATAGTACAGATAAAAATTAAATTAATAGTAATAAATTAAGAAATTGACAAATTTACATAAATATGCAATATTATTTACATCAATGACTTGAGTTGCATCTAAGTCTTATATTAAGTTCAAACACACAAAAATAATAATAAATAATAATAAATAATAATAATAATAATAATAATAATAATAATAATAATAATAATAATAATAATTAGGAAGGAAGGGAATATAATAATCATATTCCCTTCCTTACTAATCATCAATATTATAATTATATTTGGCTGTCAAGCTACTGGGGAATCTTTGGTTGAAAGAAGAAAAATAATCGTGCTGCAGCACATGCGGGACGCATTTTAGTACATATTTTTGCGGTTCTCTGCAAAATTTGAGGGTTTGACGACACCGTGAGCATGCACCAGAGAATCTCTCATTGTACCGGGTTCAATTTTTCAGAGATCGCTCATTATGCAATGCACTTTCAATATTCAGTACTATATTTTTGGTTGACTGATTAGAAAACGATAGCCTTGTGCTAATGAGACAAAAAATGTAAACAAAGATTCCCCTGTAGCTCAATGGCAGAACATCCGCAGTAGAAATCTCAAAGGCGAAGGTTCGACTCCTCTTTTTGTAGAGGATTATGATTTTTTTTTGATTATCGTCAAATTATCAGCAAATGCATCATTTTAACATTCAATACTTACGAGAGGCCAAAGCGTCTTTTGCAGCTGCCATTTCTGCTTGCTGAATGCTTCAAGAACAAAACCAAAACATGTTTAGTATTCCTTAAAAGATACTTAGGCAAGTTAAAGCAAAATCATGCAGAGTCGGAAAACAATTGGAAAGGCACACCTTTTTTTTTTGGACAAAAAAAATAATCTCAATTTTGACGACAGAAAGGTGTTTTAAGATCTGCCCGTGTTTTACAAGTACCTACCTCTTCCCCTCACCAGAACCCAGTCGTCTATTCTTGAGGTAAACAGCAACTGTTGGAGAGAGAACTACATTACAAAGGGACTTGAGCTGAGAATTCACACCCACTCCACCCCTACAATTCAGACGGGAGCTCCAGGACAACAGTAGAAATCGCCTTAAGAACAACGCCATGCACCAACTTTGCATGAGCATTTAGACTCGAATTTCCACTCAATTTGGAGCGGAAACTTCAGATCCCAGGTTTGCGGATGCAAAGCCTGGCTTTGTTGCCGTGTTATTTCCTTGGCCTGGTATGGTTTCTCCACCCTGTCTCTTTTCACCCAGGCCCCAGTAGTTCAAAGACCAGATAACTTTATCGGGTGGATAACTCACTATCAGACAGTTTCAATCTGTGCAAAGATTCTGCATTTGCTCGCATAACCGAGAAAATGAACACTTATAGTACTTCAAAGCAAAGGTGTATGCAAAAACCTTCGCTAACGTTTAACGTAAAGTATATTTTATACTCTGGATAGTGACGTATCCACTGGATGAACTTATCCGGCCATTGATAAACTGGGGCCAAGTGTACAAATGGTTACCAGCGATATGCCGCTAGGGGTAACCCTGCGATGGACTAGCACCCCGTCTAGGGAGGAGTGGCAACACTCTCAGTCACTTCATGCTACTAGCAACTGGGATAAGTCTGGCGATTCATGTGCGATTTACCTTAGTCACTTTTGGCTAACATCGTGAAATCATCGGACCATACCTCGCTACAGGTATTCCCAGTAGACAAATAAACGCCTCGTCATAATTATATTGACCGTTTCACTCACATTCGTTCGGCATCACACTCGTCGAACTTCGTAAGGGAATCGGACTGCAAGCAGCAGTTCATTTGAAAGGGAGGTTCAAACTCAACTAAAATGACTGAATCAGTCTTAGAAAAGGAAGGCGTCGGTTGTTTGCCACCTTGATGTCGGTTTCTAGCAAGTATACCTGTATAGTGTTTGTGATGCGCCGGACCAATGTTCTGCAGGACTCTAAAACAAAAACAAGAGGATAAATCATTTCTACCCAGCAATTTATAGCGTTTTCAGAATACCGCTTAAGCTCAACATGCGTTAACCGATGTCGCTTTGTCTAGTGTTTGGTAATGGTCTTGACACAGGGCTAACCATTTCCCACGTGCAAACACTAACCAGCGTTCAATAAAAGAGCTAAGTAACAAAGTTAAATACTACTGAGTAATAGTCACCGTTAAATACCATTTTAACCTAAAGATTTACTTAACTAATGGTTAGCACTAACCATACTTTGAGCAATTTTGCCCTGAATACTAACAGCTAAGGTAACTGAGAAGATTTCGTCGCCTGACACCTGTAGTCATTGAACAGATTTCAACATGGATTTTATTGGTTATATTTCTGCGCCAACAAACCCACCAACAAACAGCTTTTCATGGTATTTCACATAGTTGAGCGTAGACTGTCATTCGAAAAACTCGAGCACGGTATTAAAACATTTTGATGGCGATACGCACTTGATGCTAGCTTTGTAACAAGCTGACTATCCCCCGCAATTCGCACACGGTTGCTTCGATTTGCTCTCACTGTATACAGTTGTCCTGAATGGCACGCGGTCAAAAGCTAAGGGATTGGGGCGAACTTTGCTAGCTCTCCTCGAATTCCGTTTGGCTTTCTGGAAGCGCTCTTCTTCTCGAGGAAATCTCTCTTTAGTGAACCACAAGCGCCTGTATGCAAGCTAAGCCGATGCCTGATGAAAGTCATTAAGTAAGATCCTTGATGGATTTAAAAAAACGCTGCCTGCCGTCAAAGGCTGTCTAAAAATCCGGTCATAAATGGCAGGTAATTCATTCTCACTTGTATTGTGGCAGATCAGGTGTTTTTCCCTGATCACGTGACGTCAGACAACACTGCTGTAACTGCGACTTGGCGTCCATCCAGTCCTGATTGATAATGAACTCCTGTGAAGCAAAAAAGGAAACTTGTGGAATAGTTCATGCAAAATCGGAATTCAGTTCGACTGCTTGTAAACCTAATAGCTAATCAATGAAGGTGTTATGACAAAACAAAAAGGGAGAACGCGAAGTTACTTTGGAGTCAAGACTTTTGCCAGATTACTTATGGCACAAACTGCTGCCATTTACCTCGTAATGATACATTTGAATAAGCAGTAGAATTCAAAGGTCGTCCCCAAACACACAACAAGGGACAGAAAACCTTTTCGAACACTACGCCCCAAACTCTTTTCACACAGTGCGTGGGCTCCTTGACGTCACACACACCAAGTTGCATGAGACAGGGCCAACCGTTTAGAGACTGGAACTAAGTCTAACCGTTTGCAGACTAAAATTTTGCAAAGGTAGAACTTTCTCCTCAGTCGTTTAAGACCACGAGTGTGTCCCTGACCAGGGGCTTGATCGCACGACTTCCCGCTGACGAGATCATCGGGCTAAAAGACGTACCTCCAGGCGAGGGAAGAGACAAACGCGGCAAAATACTTCCACATGTCTGAGACCTTTGTCCACGTATAAAGCAGCAACGAAAGCTTAAACAAAAAGAACTTAGTTATCGCCTGCATAACATGTTTCTGTAGCCATTTGTTTGAATTTAGCATTCGCTGAATTACCTTCCAATACGTCAGCAAGAAGTTTCTCACGAAAACCCTTCATTTCAGCCTACAATGACAAGAGAGAAACAAAGAAAATTAACGACATCGCGCTAAATTGCTTTCAAAACGCTTTTAAATTGAGCATCGAAAGTTAGTTTGTGCTTGTTTGACTATAAATAACGAATATTTCCTTTGAAATCTAGCGCGACACTCCCATTCAATCTTGCCCCAGTTGTTGGAGCATATTTTATCATACCTTAAACTATATTTTCATGATCATTTTATTGTATGCAAAGTATTTTAATGCACGGTGCTTAAGAACTTAGATAGGAAATTGAAACGTGCAAACCAAATTAAGTGTCGCAAACAACATCGTCCCTCTCAGTTAATTTAAGTAACTTTCCCACGAGAAAATGTATTAAGCGAAAGCCGAATTTCCGCCAATGTAGTTGGAAACACGAGGACCGTCTTAGCGGCTCTTTCTTATAAAGTTGTAATACCGACCATGTTAGTTATCTTAACGTAATTATCTGTAGCGTTACTTTTCCCGCGGCTAGCCCTCACGGGTTAATGTAAAGGGCCGCGGAAACTTCGGTTTCTGTTACTATCAGTTTATCCAACAATTTAATTAACTTAAATTTTGCTAGACTGAAGTATCTACCGCAAGTATTTACCACAAGATTTTTCACCATTCTTGCCGAGAGTGTTATAATCACGTTAATGTAACTTTTCAAGCTCTTTGACCAATCATAGCTCAGCAGGAGCATATATAAACGCCAGTTTTTAGTAAATTGAGGGGAGAGTTGGCTGCCGGCAACGGCAGAGTGCTTAAGTTCCACGCCAGGATAAAAAAGTTAAAACGCTGAAGCTCTGTCTACAAAATCTGTCCCGTAACACAGTTGTTTGAAAGGTGGATATCGTTATCAACAATCAATATCCAAGAGGTAACCTGCTGGCAACAGGCGAAAAGACAACTGAAAAATCAGGGTCAAAATTATGCATATGACAATTTAAATGCTTGCAGACCAGCGGGACACACTGTCCATGAAGAACCTATAGATAATAAGCAACCCGGCTTCCCAGGATCTCTTGTTGTTCGCCGGCAATGGGTAGAGCATCGGCCGGTGTGACGGAGGTCGCAGGTTAGAATCCTCCGTGAGACCGCCTGATTTTTCAGTTGCCCTGTCACCCGTTGCAAAGCAACTAGTTTACTGGTTTTGATATCACACATCATCACACATCCGCTAGCCGCTGGACAGCGATTTTCACCCTACCTTTTAAACAGCCCTGATCTATGCGCTTAACGAACAAAATTTCTTTGGTTTTGTTAAAGCGACACTGAAATGAAAGACGCTCACGTAACTAGCCCTTGGCTTGGAACACACCTGTCCTCCGAAGTTAATGAGCTTATCAAGACCCAGCTCCCTTGAAATTTTTGCCTGGACTCGATGATTGACTAGAGAACTCCGCAACAGCTAGTATGAAAACAAAGAAATATAGCACTGTCAAGAACAGCAAAAGCAAGGTTATACTGACATAAACGAACAAGAAAAGACCACAAATCAGTTTATCATCGTCTGATATTGCCGACGATTCTTTCCGTGTATAGCTTTGTAGATGCTTACCGTAAGGTGTCCTTCGTGATGTTCAGAAAAATGCTTATAGAGGTAAACGGAGACGACAAATTGGAGCACAGAGTCTCCAAGGAATTCCATGCGCTGGTTACTACCGCTGAAGTAAAAAAAAAACGATTGTAATGACTCATATAATGAGAATCGTGGAAGAAACAGGAAAATGAACTCTCCCTAGGAAGGTTTATAGTCTTTACAATTAACAATTGAAGGGAAGTAAATCTTGCTTGCAGTGAAAGCGTCTTATGAAGGTGCGCGAGTCACCTTCTCCACGCAGGGTAATTCACTGTATGGGCTGGTACGGGGCGAGACGAAATAAACAAGCCCTTCCCAGATCCTTCTTTATTTCTCACGCCACCACCTTCCCACCTCACCCCATTGATGGAAATTTCTTTTTCAATCTCCCCATCCTTTCGCTGCCTCAAAAATTCAAGATGGCAGCCGAACATTTCATGAAGGGTATACACTGATTGTCATCCGCTGAATACTGCATTTCTTCGTCGGATCTATAAGGTGCTCATGACTTTCAGTTCATAACAGAATGTCTCATTCCGTTTTTTGCAGCAGGACAACATGCGTGCACCTTCATATGGCATACCGGTTTTGTTTCACGTTTAAGAATGAAATTGAACAACCGGTGAAAAAAAAAAAGAAAGAAAGAAAATGGAAAGCACTGAAGAGGGTATGCTTTCTGCCTCTTACCACATAGAACCAAGAAAAATTTGTGTGGACGAGAATTCGGTACTCTGTTTACAATACAATACAATACATACTTAATTGACCGCTCCCCATAGGGGCTTTTCAGGGCCAATGAAACACAATCAGCGAAACAACAGAACACAACAACTACAACTGTTAAGAATCCCAACTGGCCGGAGGCATACCAGTTGGCTATTTACAAGTGCAGCTGGGAAGTTGAACCAGGGACTACCAGGAACAAATTCAACGAGTGATCAGAGCAGGCCTTGAACCCGGGATCTCCGGATCTCAAGGCAAGCGCCCTAACCACTGGGTCACACTGCCTCCTTGAAAACTGGCCGGTTGATCGAGGAAGGCTGCTAAATGCAGGGGCGTTGGAAAAGTTCCACGGTATTAATACTTCGACTGAATACTTACAGAGTCAGGTTGTTGTAGCCAACTTGTGCATGAGTGAAGGCACGTGCTAACAAGCGAATGTGCGTGAACTCGATTCCACTCACTTGTTCAAACTCCTGTAATTTCTGGTGCAAAAGAAAGGAGGAAAATTGCAATATCTATCGTTTTTTAAACGAAGGTGTATGAGAGCTTAAGTCAAGAACTTATCGTGTTTACTACTTAATAAAACTCAATTGGAAGGGCATAACCAGTTGTCTGTTTCCAAAAATTAAGTTGATTATTACGGTCCGACGCGGAGACAAACTCAGTAAAGCCTGGTTTTCACCAGCGACACAAGCATAGCAGCATAGCTCTCGCAAGTGCAAGAACAAGGATCAAACTTTTTCCTTGTTGTGCTTGTGCTTGCGTTCCCGTATACGGAAGATATTGTTGACGTCACCTATTGTCATTAATGTGCCAACCAGAACCTCATTGGCCGTCGAAACAAAAGGTCTTTAGTTCCCGTGGTTCGCAAATTTGAATAACAAAAGCAATGTTTGTAAACAGATATCTTCCCTATAAAAACAAAACACGGCATAAGAACTACGTCTGGCCGTGTCTGGTCAATTAAAGCACTCGTTCCAGATTCCCCGCGTCTGAGCATTTAAACAAAATGGCGGAGGCCGTGGTTAAATTTCACCTCATCCAAAAAAATCTCGTTTTCCTCCTTTTGTAGTCGCTTTCGCTTTCTGCGTCGAAAGGGTTGAAGAAACAGCAGCACTGAAGATTTTACATTGAGAACATAATTTCTCGACCTCAAGCAGAAAAAAGACGAAAAAAGGCCAAACCTGAAGAAGTTCTGAAGACGCAATTAGATGTCTGTCGCCATTGGGCTGCCGGGCCTGGGAAGAATAGAATCCAATGCTGAACTACGACAACTGATATTAATCTTGGATAGCAAATGCAAGGTCTCAAGGTCTACTAATTTTTCGAGAAGCAAGACTAAGCAAGATATCGGAGCGTTCTGCATCGCTCTTAACTTTGCCCTCGAAGGTTTCACAATTAAGGTAATGTTTCCTTGGAAAATCATTCTGTACCTGCATTTTAAATGTAGGACATTTCATATATTTCATATCAGTCTTCATGTCATTGATGATCCTTTCGGAATACACATCATTAATCTAAAGGCCACAGTTGCTCGAAGGGTGGATAGCGCTATCCGCTGAATAAATCTCTATCCACTGGAAAACTCAATTGGTTTTGTTAGTGTTTGTCCGGTGGACAGCGTTATCCACCTTTTGAACAACCGAGACCAGATAGCTTGATAACTTAATGGTTAACAAGACGATCTAGGATCGTAAGTCGGGCTGTGGCCACACGTGTGCTGCTAGGAGCGTTGAGTAGTAGTTCTATAAAAAGATGTGTAATACATGGAAAGATGTGCATGTCTCAAAGAAAGATCACGAAATTTGTAATCACACTGGCAAAAACAACATGCATTTCGTCATGAAAACATTGCTGACTTGATGTCCGATCTCACCCATAGATCACTTGCTTGTAAAGCGCATTTGAATATGCCAATAGAAAATGCGCTATATAAATTCATTACCATTACTACCATCAACTTCACCAATATCAAGACTCTTGGGTAAATCTGCACTTGTGAGCTCAGGTGACGATAGAATTTGTTTCCTTGGTCAGCAATGCAACATAACGTTTGGGATTTCCAATAACTACTAGACTTTGCTGTTGCATAACACATTGCATGAAGCCCTACAGCACAGCATTGTTTACAAGTGCAGTTGCATTGTTCTCTAACACTGTTCACTGCAGTTATTTCATATGTACTAATATGCAGCCCTCTGAGTTCAGAGTTATATAACTCCTGAGTTCATAATTGTCACCAAGTGAGTGTATAGCCTGGAAATACTGTACTAAGTCCTGAATGGATGGTACTTCTAATAGTACACATGTACCTTGGGGATGGCTTCTACCATATTCATCTCTTGCATGAGAATCAAAAATCTTATAACTCCCATTATCAGTATTATTGATTCTAACACCAATACATCCTATCGTCAGAATAAATGAAGAATAATTTTGTGACAAGAGCGATTCAAATGAACTGTCTATAGGTATACTGTACTGATATCCCTCAATTATTGAATCACTGTTATGTAGATTACCTGCGTCGCTTTCACTATAATTAAGCTGGTAATTGTTCTCAGACATAGCAATCAATATTATTCATCAGAGGCTCAGGATTTGTTTCTATGTCATTACATAGATTTATTTCAGCACAGCATCGTCTATGATCACCATGCATTCTTGTACAAACTCATTGGTCCACAGCATGTGTACGACACTTGATATTTCTTCAGATTTACGCGTTTTCGTGTGCCAGTGTATTTTCCAAAGCAAGTAAACGTACTGTTTGACGAAATTTTCGTCGAATGGAAGCTGGCTTTTTCCTCACTTTTTCAAACGAACGGAGACTGGTAATTAATCGCCTACTTTTCATTTGACTACTCAGCCTGCAACTGATGTAACCATGAAGTTTTGACGGCAAAGGAGTGATCTTAAGAATCTTTTTCCACACAAATACCCTCCGTTTTCTGCTTTTCTGCGACAGACGTTTCAGCTTCTTCACAGGAATCCTACTTGGTTCGCGATCACGACATCTCGACACATGGCATTCACGTACAACACGGTTATGATTCCAATAAACAAATTTAGCATAACGAGATCTCAATTCCTCTCTATATTTTATTTTCACTACGCCATCATGTTGATGATGTACAAATGGCTGCATTGCCTCCCCAAATACATCACATTTTCCCAGGACATTCAACATTGCTCGTGTTGGTAACGCAATCGTATACAACACGCGAACGTACATGATTACACAGAAAACTAATGCACTGGCAAAGAGAAATTGATAGAACTGATAATCCACTTGATACATTGTACAAAATATATGAAATAATGATCATGACAGTCATAAAATTAAAGAAGTTACTTGCATCTTCGCTTCGGTAAGTGACGGCTTTCTTGTTGTCGTTGTTGTCCTCCGTGCCATTATGTTGATTATCAAATATCAGAAATATCAAAATTTCGAGTAAAGTTCCTTAATGTACTTCTGTCATTGCTAGTCATAGTTTGCACATATTTTGTACTCAATGACTGCTCAACTGATCTCTTTAGAACTTGTAAGAGCTTGATAGCAACATTTGAGATATTTGCCAAGCAAGAGTTCGCGGAACGACTTTCGAAATGGACGGTCATTTTCGTGTTTTGATGTGGGTCTACCACGACCAGTCTGTAAGTGGTTTGAGCGTATGGGACCTAACACCGTAACTCGCTTCTGCCATACCTGTAATCATTAATGTATGCCTACCATCGCAGAGAATCACTTCTAAGGTTATCTAAGAGAAATGAAAATGAAGCGAAATGAACATTGAGCCTTCACTACATATCTGCGGTATTGCCCATTGCACGTGACGGACATTTGCGAAGAAATACACTGGTAAACCTAGAGTCGGTCGCCCGACTAAATAGAGAATAGCGCAGCCGCTCAGTCATTGGTTCAAGCCCCGGATTCTAAATGCAACTGTTGCTTTTATAAATGTGATAATCTTTCTCTAGAAAATTATATCACGAAATGCCCCGATCCCTTCAATCTCAGCAAAATACAGAACTGTTTCTCATAAGAGGGGACCTGACGAAACTCACAAATCCTCAAGTCAAATATAAATTACTCATTAACAGCAGCTGCATTCAATCCTGCGCACAAAATCAAGTAGTTCAGTTGTTGACGATCCTCATACACAGCTGTAGCTTAAAGGCTCTTAAACACGAAGAGTATCAGAAAATTAAGGGATCACTTCACGTCATTCAAGCACGACTGATTGTCTAAGATGGCGATCGATAAAAAGCAACAACGAACGAAATGGTCTATGAAATCTGCGGATATGAAATCAAGTAAGGCTATGATCCTCGCAGTTATGAAGGCAATTTTAGCAATTGTGTACTGAGAGAAGTCTGAAAAATTCAGGACTTCAACAGGGTTTTTGAACCCGTGACCTCGCGATACCGGTGCGATGCTCTAACCAACTGACCTATGATTACTTTCATATATCATTTCGTTCGTTGATTCATTCATCACGGGAACATTTGAACTCACAAATGACCAGCTCCCAACATCAGTGGCTTTTCCTAGCTCAGTTGGTTAGAGCGTCGCACCGGTATCGCGAAGTCCTGAAATTTTCAGGCTTCTCTACGCAATTGCTTCAATTGCGTTCATAACTGCGAGGATCATAGCCTTACTTGAAAAGGCAACAAGGAGACGGAACCTCTAAATGACATTTCCAGCACGAAAAGAGAGATGAGGATTTCAAAAAAAGGAACGACAAATAACATCTCATAACATATTACAAGCACATTGACTTTAGGGGCATTTTTATTGGACAAATTATCGAAGATCTCTGTATTCGACCACGGTTGATTGACAAGTCATCCGCATGTGCCACAGGCACCGCCCATTTTATAGTGCATCTTCGGGTTTAAGCCGAATTATCTGGTGCAGCATTCATTTTTCTTTTGGTGTGACTGAGATACAAAGTACGTCAAATTACGCGAAGAACGCAGTCGAAAGAAATATACCTGCAAAGGATGCTTGGGTAAGTTCGTCCAGACTTCTCTTAGTTCCTGAACAAAAGTCCATGGAAAAAAGAAAACAGTAGATTGACCACAACACATGTAACACTTTAATGGATTAATCCATAAGCAGAATTTAATGTACAAGGAGTAACACCTTGTCAAACGGACATGGTGATTCTCGAGTCGTCTGATAACGTAGGCCTGTGAGGAAGCGAGGGATAGGCGACTTGAACGAATGAGAGCCTTTCTCTAAAATTCTTAAAACCAGGGGAAACTGTTCTAACCAATCAAATCATGTAAAAGTACTGTGGCGAACCAATCAGACTCACGCAGAGGCAGAGGCTTTCTGACCGCAAAGAATCGAGCGCGGGGAATTACGTGGCCAACGCGATAACTGAGAATGAACTTGAATTTCAACCGAAGAAAGCAGTTTGGAAACAAATAATCTGGATTGGAGGATCGGATTGAAATAACAAACCTCCTCGTCAAAAGCAAGTTGAGTGAAAAGTTGTGTGGCTGGCTTTAATCCACTTTCGAGGTATATTGCCCCTAGATGGAACAAAGGAGATAAAAGAAATACTAGCACTTGAGTCTTCTGCTTAGCGAATGTAATGTTTCATTTCAGCAGCTGGTCCAACTGATTTTTTAAGATTCATCCTCAAAAGACCCATGGGCAGATTGTGGCCGCCAGCGGAAGTCTAAGCTAGCGCAAAAAAGACAAAACCTTTCTTGGACAGGCGTCTTATTTATAAGCGCGAGTTACTCTTTTGAGTAAGATCTCGTTTAGCAACCGCCATGTTGGATTTAACATGGGCGGTATTGGGACAAAGGGGAAGAAAAGACAGTTTTTTTCTCTCCTCCACCTTCTCCATCCCCACTCATTTTACCCCCACCCCTTCTATTGCAATTTTTTTCTCTTCCCAACCTTCCGTTGCTTCAACAATTCAAGATGAATGACATTTCGGGAAGAAGCATACTCAGTGCACGTCCGCTAGAATTCGCCTGCACTGCAGGCTACACTACCACTTACTCTCCCTGGTTCTTCAAGGATGTTCCTGAATACTAGTAAATACACACACAGGTCTGTTGAGATCATCGCACATTGCGTACAATCATCATCAACTATCTTTCTGCTGCGAATACTTCCGAAAAATGTTGAACATTTCAGTCAAACGTAAGTTTAAAACTAACCTAGAAGAGCTTCAAAACAATTAGCCATCGCATGGTTGAGATCTTCTTCCAAACACAAATCAGGCCTGGAAATTTATAAAAACAAGATAAATCGTCAAATGAAAATATCAAGACAGAACCAGTGTCAAAACTGGACCTACCCGTGTGAGTACTGCATATAATCCGACAAGCCTAATTTCTGGTGAATGAAAAAGATTCTAAAATTAGTAAACACGCGCCGCGATGGACCAAGGACCATTTTCACTAACCTAGACTACCTCCCTACCCTTCTCCACCCTCACCCCTGTGGTGATAAAATAGACTTTGAGAGATTCAGCATCGTTGCTTTTTGCGTATTAAAACAGAGAAAGGCAAAAGGAGGTGTGCTGCTTCTCATGAAAGCAAGGACATTTCTATAAGTCGTACTCAAGACTTTTCTTTCTCCGACGATCTTACTTGGTCATGGTGTGAGACTCCTGGATTCAAAACATTTACAAAATACAACTAAGTTACAATTTACCACATCAACTGAGTTGATATGGTAAATTGATCACCTTAGAGAAATTTGAAAGCGACGTTTCGAGGGTTAGCCCTTCGTCGGAGCGAATGCTCGAAACGTTAGCTCTCAAATTTCTCCAAGTGATCATTTTACCATATCAACTAAAATGACGCAGCACCACAGTTTCTTTAGAAATTTAATTCCTTTATCATATCTCCCAGATCGTACGCGCCTAATCATTAGTCAATTTAGCGGGCCGTACTCGGCAGTACGGCCTGCTGTACGGCCAGCGATTTTTGAAATTTTGATAAAACATTCTCTAGCAAGTTGTTTTTATGTCGTTTCTGTTACATGGACTTGTAAAACTGTTTGAATCTTGCAAGTACCTATTTCAAAAAGCCAAGAACACTTGTAAGTTTTTCGGATTTTGACAGGCCAATCTTTGTGGAAGTCAGTTGAACCTAACGCACATGCCACGAGATTCTCTTTTCTGAGTTGATGTTTCGAGTGTTAGCCTTTCGTCAGGACGAATAGACCTCTTTACAGTTGTGTGCTTAGTTACCTGGCCTTTAAATGAAAGTGAAGCTGATGATAACCTTGTTATGATACAGACCTCTCTCCTTTTTTTATGTCAATGATGTACTTGTCATGCTAATTAGTAAGAATTTACATAATAAAAGCAGTGAGGTTTCTATCAAAAGAAGGTCAACTCCAGCCTCACTTTCATTCAAAGGCCAGGTACCCTAGCAAACAACTGTGAAATGGACCATTTGCAGGACAGGCAATCATTAAAATGTGTCAAAATTAATGTCATTCAACGCACCAACTAATAGTCTTTACAAGTGTACTGACTTTGACAAAAAAAGGAAAGGAAGCTTTAAAGAACATTGCCCAGAAAGAAACAGTTTACTGGAAAAAAATAACAGGGAATAAAACAGAGTGCAGAATTATTTGTTGAACGTTGGTTTTTCTTCCCTCAAAACGTTTTGGGAAAGAGTCGCTAGCCATTTGCCTCTCCCCATGCAACATGAAATATGGAGGCCAAACGGGAGAATGCATATGTAAGGACACCCTACATTTCTTGTTTATTGAAGGCACCACGTAAGTCGTCTCTGTATGTACTGCCTACGCATGCTTACCTGGGCCAGTTGAGCCAAGTGCTTGTTTTGTACAAGAGCTGAGCGGTACATGGCAAGACCTCCCTCAGGCTTGTACGGCAGCATGAAATATAAATGAGCACTAGAAAAGCAACAAGACAGTGTCAACATGAGGAGTGATAAACCAGTGCACGAAACCACTTTATTTCTAGGATCGTACAGCCTCAATCCAGTAAGTATATTTCTTTGCATCGTGTTTCGTGTTGCTTTTAAGGTATTTCAACAACAGAACACGAAGTATCCCGAGAGGTCGACCTCCCATGATCACAGAGCTTCATTTTTACCACCCAGACCAGAAAACCATTGCGTCAATTCGTCTTTTCAGTCAAAATTTCCTGCTATCCTGAGCAAATTCCTCTTGGGCGACCAGAAGCTTGAAGTATCAGTCTGATGTACTCAGCTTGTAAAGTAGGTCTGTCGGTAAAAATTTGTCTGAAGCCCCGTTCAAACACGGTAATGATAGTTGATGACAGTCGATGATAGTTTTAACTATCAAGCGTGTTTGAACACGAACTGTCATGCACTATCATGACGGTTTGTGAGACAGTTTTTGCGATGACTACCACAGTCGGGATGTTACTGGAAAGGCGAAGAAAGAACTAGAGGTAAGCTTAAGTCAAAGTGAATTGCATCAAGTTCACTTTTGGCTAATGTATTATCTATATGCCCAATGAGGACTTTTTCAACCCTTACTGTAATTTGAAAAACCAACGGTTACAGTTTCACAGCAATGACAGTTTCGATCCAATCCGCCAGGGATTTGATGAGGGTACGTACTTTCAAAATTTCGCAGAGTACCTCGTACTTCATTTATCATTTATTTATTGATTTAATCTTTATTTACCAACGGTACAATTCATCAGCAATATAAAAACCATATGTACAATTACAAATTTAAAACCAAGTATAGATAAAACTATGTAAACTACATTAACTATCTTACTCAATATCATACAATAAAAGCTGCTTTCCATGAATGCCGTGTTTAGATTAATGGCTTGGATAACCTCTTTAATCAGTCGTTTGAATTGAATGACGGACTCTGCTTTCCTTAGTTCTAATGGCAAACTTCCAATACTAGCTAAAGCTGTTTTTGTAGTAGTTTGTGCACGGTTGCGGAACATTTACTTTATTCACAAAGTCTCTCAAACAGTAACCAGAATCGCGATGGAAAAATTTCAAGCAGAGATACTCAGGTGATAGTACCTGTAGGAACTTAAATACCATTGTTGCTCTTTCGATTTGCCTTTGAGAGACTAGGGATTTCCATCCTAAGAGTTGAAATAAATTGTTGACATCAGCGTCATTGTTAGAGTAGGTCAAGACAGGGCTGCTCTGTTTTGTAGTTTTTGCAGTTCGCCCTGCAAAGCTACTCCACAGAATCCCTGCGATTGTCCCCGCGACGTGTCGGAGCCACTTATCGACTAGTGTGTACCGGCCTGTAGGCTTCCCTATCTTCCGCTCGTAACTTCTCCACTAATCTCTCCTTCGTACCCACCCTATCGTCCTTCCTCGTTTGTGGCGGCCCAGCAATTCTTCGGCAAAGTCATCCTGTATTCAATTTGCTAAAACTGTGACAATAACTTAACTGCTCTTCTCGGCTGGTATAGAGCCATTTTCGTCGCAAATTTTAATACGCCATCTTAAGTGCTGATATTTTTTTACAATTTCACGAGGTAGGAGACTAGGTACCAGTTAGCAGCGCGATCTCATCGCGTGATTTTGACAACTATCATGAACCGTTTGAACGCAGATATAATAGCCAATGATAATGAATGATAGTTGAAATTATCATCGACTATCATCAACTATCTTACCGTTTGAAAAAGTGCTTTGAACTCGATTTCGTTGTTGAGCTCCAATCTTAAGCCCAAATATGGCGTGGCGTGACCACCCCGCTTGTGGCAACGTACCCTACTCTTTTCAACAAACAGAACCAGCGGGTGAGATTTGAATACTGAATATTGCCACAAACACTTCTGGAAGCAAGAGTCGATCATTTACCGGCTGCAAAATTAAAGTGTGTTACCTGCATATTAACTCCAAGACAGAATCTCCGAGGAATTCCAGTCGCTCATTATGACGTATCCTAAGAATGGAGATAACAAAAAAAAACGTTTGACCTCAAAAGTAGCCAATGAGTGAAACTCTCTTCACCATATAAACCTAATAAAGGTTTTAGCGAGATATGTTTCAGCGGCTAAAACCGCCATCGTCAGTTTCAAAATCATTGTATGAATGAAGTTTTTGTGCGTGAAATCGTAAGCAATAAAGGGCGGATTGAGCCTCTTATTTGTATCAAGTCTTGTAACACGGTCGTTTCAACAATTTTTACCTCGCTGCCGAGGAAATATTCCAAAATTAATAATTTCTTGTGGGGGCATCTTTGATGACGTCATTGTTTACATTTTGTGTCGTTAACATGAAGGCATCAAGCTAATTGACTTCAAAAGGAAAAAAACTTGTTAAACTGAATTAAATCTCCACAGAATTTTAAGCCGTTTAACTTTGATAACAAACCAGTTATTAGAAATCAAAAACTAACCAAATTCTTCGGTACATTAGCGGCTAATTATCCCACACACTCTTTGTAACATTTCGAATTTTCAAAGCCATCATTGCTCAAAGATATGGAATATCGCATTGTGCAATGCACTTTCAATATTCAGCAATTTATTCTTAGATGACTGATTAGAAAACGGTAGCCTTGTGCTAATGAGGGAAAAAAGGTAAACAAAGATTCCCCTCCAAGCAAATCTAACTAGTGTTCTCTTGATTAAAGTTACTTTGTCCAAACGTTTTTGACTCCTCCTCGGACTGGTGTATTCTCTCTTCTTTACTGTCTATCTAGCTCAACATCCTTCTGAAGAGCCGTTTCTATGACTCCTCAGCATTTGTATCCTGTTTGAAGATTTTCAGACGTTACGTCACCTGAATTCTTCCTCCTTCATGATGCCTTTGTGAGTATCTACTCTACCTTTCTAGTTTATTCTCTGCCTTCCTCAGTCCAATTAGTTGTCTGGATGAACTTTCACTCAAGGCTAGAGCGCCATTATTGTCAGCAAAACTAAAGGTTAGTAAGCGTTAGTTATTGTCTTAAAACTCAACAAGGTTATTGCAAACACACAAACAACAAATCAAGTCGGCCATTCTACAAAAGCACATGGTAGAGCCCCCCTTAGGCAAGACGCATGCTCCAAGTTTCGCTGCAACGAATATGCAATCTTCATACACGTATTATTAACGAATTTGGAAAAAAAATGATCGAACTGGTACAATTAGAGGCCAGGGATTGCAAATGAGTTAAAGGGGAAGTTTCCAACTGAGTGTCAAATGGAGTAGACGATTGCTTTGATTTTTTATTACATCTATGTCTACATGTTCCAGCACTCTGCCAAGTCCCCTCAACTCATAGTTGTTTCTGCTTCGTGGCCTCATTAGAAAAAACAGGCCAGACCGCAACACCTTGAACTTCGAGCGCTACATACTTGCAAATGGTGGGTGGGTTCTCAAACGTCGAGAAGAGTTTATGAACAAGCGTTGTGGGCGGGGATTATGGGCAATAGTCGTTGTCTGAGAACAACTAAAATGTGGTTTTATCAAACAATAAAGGTAAATTAACCACCGTAAGAAAGATTGTGAGCTAACAATTCGAGTGTTAGCACTTCGTCAAAGCGAAGTGAATTCGTTAAGCGAGGGGGCATCTAAAATTGCCACAGACAAACTGCACAGGCAAAAGGTAAGTAATACTGGATGCGGAGAACTACAGGGCAAACAAAATAAAAAAGGTTATTGCATGTACTTTTGTTACTTCAACCATAACTCACATGGACTGGTTTTCTTCCATTTTTCCGAGGTTAGACATGACCCGTATCAGCTGAGTGATACCTGAACAAAGGACGAAGAAGATTAAAAAATGTCTACGATAATCTGGGGCCCAAATCATGAAATGAAGCGAACGACGTATGTATTCCGTACGAATAATGGAGCGAGAACTGTCAACAGCGGCACATTTTGCACATTTCAATTCAACTTCTTTCTTGAGAGCTAGACCAAGTGCTAATTTTTTGTTGTTTTTTGTTCTGGTTAAGAGCTGGGGTTTTTTGAGTTTAAAAACATTCCTTAGCTCGTGCATTTTCCCGCGCATGCAGCATCGATCTTATTTTTGTCCATATTTGGGCATAAAATAGGTGTCCGAAAATCTTCACCTTTGTTCCAAGGAAAAGAGATGCAAGCTACATGATTCAAGGTCGTGTGCTTCTGCTTTACTTCAAGTATAAATTGAAAATAGTTTTCAGAAATCCCACAAGATTTGAAAGAGAATTTGAGAAGACTATGGTCACAGTAGTGGTCTTTTCTCGTCAAAAAGCAGGTAAGATGAATATTTGCCAGTAAGATAAGATCGTGCAGCACATACCCTTTTTGCGCGTGTGTAATTGTCGCACCTTCCTGTCTCCATATCGAGGCTTTTTAACTCCGCAGTTTGAAAGAGAGTTCCGCGCGTGATCTGGGTTCATGCCAAAGTTGAGGTAATAGGACGGATGAGTCAGAGCCAGCTATTATTGAACACGAATAAACAAAAAACAAAGTTCACTGTCTTCTACACAATAAAAAGTAGGGAGTTTAAGAAACCACGACGACTACGGTGACGAAAACGTCACTTCAAAATAGAAGTTTGAGCATTTCTAAGTGTTTCATAATTATTCCAAGATGTATAAGTTGTATAGATTACACCAGTTAGTTTAGGTTGTAGTATCCTATAACTGGATTGGTACGGATGTGATTGACATAAAGAGAGAAAATGAAAGATTCGATGCGGTATGTTTTAATTTGATCATTTTGTTGAATGAGGCAGTGTGGCCCAGTGGTTAGGGCGCTTGCCTTGAAATCCGGAGATCCCGGGTTCAAGACCCGCTCTGACCACTCGTTGAATTTGATCCTGGTAGTCCCTGGTTCAACTTCCCAGCTGCACTTGTAAATAGCCAACTGGTTTGCCTCCGGCCAGTTGGGATTCTTAACAGTTGTAGTTGTTGTCTTCTATTGTTTCGTTGATTCATTGGCCCTGAAAAGCCCAATGGGGAGCGGTCAATTAAGTACGTATTGTATTGTATTGTATGTTGTAGTTTTGACGAGTACGGGAGAGAAATGCACAAAAATGCGTGCCGCGCGATCATTTTTCCTTTTTTCACCTAAAATACAACTACTTTTTGGCGTTGTCGTTGCCATAGCGTCGTCGTTTCTTAAACTCCCTTGTTTAAGAAAAGACGACAGCTACTGTAAAGTAACAAAACAATAATATCACTGGTTAAAAGAGAAACAAAAATTGTTTTGCACGTGCAGCACGCATTTTAGCACATATTTTTGTGTTACTTTGCATAACAACGACGCGAAATCATCACATTTGAGGTTTTGACGACAACGTGAGCATACAAGTCATGTGAACCTTTTATTCTTTATTTTTATACTCTGAAATCGCTTGTACCAATTTAGTTTTGGGACACTTCGCACACAATGTGCGACGTGAACGAGATGGAGCAATCGCAAAAGATTCTGGAGTGACGTTTTGGTCAACGTCGCCGTTGTAAATCTCAAAGTCCCTAAAGCCCAGTGCAAACGTACGCAACATTGTTGGCCAACATTGTTCCAACATTATTGGGTGTTACATGTTGCGTCCGTTTGCACACTCTATTGGATCTTGTTGCGTGTTGTTGCACTGAGTTGTTGCACGAAGTTTGGAACTGGTAAAACTTTTGATTCAACAATTCTCAAAACTTCTTTTGTTTCCGGTGATCGCCGAAGCGTAGCGCAGCAATGCGGTATCCGTTTGCACAGCTCTTGCAACATTGTTGGGGGCCACGCACGCGCATTACATATGGTCTCCATGGAGACAGCTACGCATTAACATGTTGAAAACTAGATGGAAGCCGAATTCTGTAAGTTTACAAAGACTCATGGGTCGTATCCTTCCCTAAATCCCACAATACACTGCACGTCCTTACATTGTTGGGAGTAGTTGCTTCCATTTGTACACAACTGCCAACACCATCCAACATCTACAGAATAAACAACTCCCTTGGGTGTTGTTGCGTCAGTTTGCCCTGGGCTTAATACTGCCCAAGCAAGAAGCGGGAGGTATTTTACCTGAAACTAGTTTTTTTTCAATGGCCTAGTTTCCACAAGTCTAACCGACGTAGCTTTGTGGTTGAGCTTCCAAAATTGGGAAGGACAAAGCTTTATTTTCTGTTTGGAAGACTAAGATAGTATTTTTTCGAGTGTACCGGTGTCACCAACGGCAAATACATAATTTCAAAACAAATTCATAGGGGTACTTTCCTTGTACATGAAAATTCTGTCATAGGAAAATTCAAGCAAGTACGACTTAAAGTCGAAAACTTAAGTCTTGACGAACTGATACTCTCTTCGTTCTAAAACCTAGGACACCAGACCAGATAGGATTGACTCTTGATTACTCTATTAACTGTTTTATTCTCAGATAATCAAAAACTCATTTTGGGCTATACTTCAGTCAAGTGGGGGTAAGAAGTTTACCCAGCCGAACAAAGAGTTTGAAGGATTGTGACTTGGGTGGCGGACATTAAACAGGGGAAGAGAAGACTATACCTGAAGTAAGCTCCGATCTTTGAACTCATAACCTATTTTCTTGTCAAGGGAGTGTAAACACGCGTGATAGCGAAGGTGGTGAACTAACACAGGAAGTAGCAGGGCGTGCTGAAAGAAAAGACAAAATTGGTTTCATTAGTCTGGATGGAGGTGAAAAGCACTTAGCTTCTCTTCAAGTGCAGGCAAGAAACACCATTCATGAAACTAATAATTCGAAAGAAGTATTAAAATGTGAAAGTGATCGCAGATTCCATTCGATTCGCCCGGAAGTGGACTCAGCCACCGGCGACTCGCTCGGACCAAAGAAGATTAGCCCAGCAACAGTTAAATCGATAACGACGACTTTCTAGAGGGAAACTATCGAATGATCGGCAACTTACAAATTATCATAAAGTAACTGGTTTTCTGCTAACTACCATCAGGTGAATCGCCATAGGGCGAATAGCCTCCAGGCGAATCGACCGGATACACCATTCGTCGGGCGAATTGACCTTAAATCCAGCAAAGCGAATGCACCTGCCAGACTCACCTGACACATGTCTGATTTTAATCCGGTTTTGATCATGCCTTTACTGCCCACTTCCACCAACACATCACGACGCATGGAGCTAAAACAACAAAGGAAACCTGAAACGTAAATACAGTCTTCCCAGGCAAAAAGAGAAAATCTAACCGTAATAAGATTCATAAAGCGTGATTAAAAAGGCTTTTCAGTCATCTAGGATGCTTTTTTCTAACTAGTAAGTAATTCGAGATATCAGAGTTTAACCAATCATTTCGTGTATCTGCAGTCAGTATAATAGAACAAACATATTCACCTCGTTAGACGCATCTTTTCCAATTCAATCTAAAATAAAATAGAATTACTTTCGATTAGCTTACATTCGCTCCACCTTCTTCCTCACACACGTGTTTCCACGCCCTTTGTGTCAGCTGCAGCAATTTGCTCTGCGTTGTGATAGGCCAATTTGGTTTTGGCTTTCAGGTACTCAATAGACCAATTCGGCTAACTCAATGTTGTACCCAATTCAAATCTCTCGGGGTTGAGATTCTTTGTGTGTTGAATTTGCATGACAATGAAGCATTCACATTTAAATGATATGGAAATTCTTGGAACAAAACGTTTTATTCCCAGAGGATTTGAATTGGGTACAACATTGAGTTAGCCGAATTGGTCTATTGAAAAGCGCTCTTACATACCCTATTTATAATCACACACCCAAAGGCAGTAAGCAAATCACTGACCTTTAGCTTTACAAGCTTGTCTTGATTCTTACGACTTGGTATAGGCCTGAAAAATAGTAATTGTCATACACTGAAAAGCTTTGCTCAGTAATCTGGGACTAATGCAAAGAAACTGAAGTCTTCCCCGAGAAAGATGAACAAGTTAATAAAAGCGTGATCAAGGGATGACAAGCCTCGTCACGAAGACATCATCAACAGATACTTATCAAAACAGTCAGCATTACATGGCCGATTCCAGATAGACTACGGGGATACCCGGAAAAAATCCGAGTGCTACTTTGCGGGAGTCGAAGCAACGACCTTCCCATTACTACTACTTCGGATGCTCTACCATTGAGCTATAGGAGACCCGTTTCCCTGCTAGCAGATTCTGTGTCTTCTTTGCGTTTGCTGGGCTGACGAGTACGGACAATGAGACCTCTGCCAAAGGTCCAACCTCGCTGTGTTGAGCATGCGCGGCGGTTACTTAGCGACCGAATGCTAACTTCACATAACGACAGCGGAATTACTGTAAAGGGATGCACAAGACACAGCGGACCCAACGCATTTCCCAAGTCACAGTCAGCCAACTTAGCTATTTTCCTTAACTTATCATGGGGCATGCCACGTTTCGAACAGTGCCGTCAACGGTTGTGGACAGCGGTTGGATCAAAGTGAGCTTCGACCCATGGCAAAGGTCTCTTTTCCCGTACTCTTCAGCCCAGCGAACACAAAAGAAAAGAGACCCGCTATGCTAGCAGGGAAGAGACCCTTGGGAGTGAGGCCATCAAACTTGGAGAAAAGGAGCACTCGGATTTTTTTCCGAGCATCCCCGACTGAGTCATCACCGACAAATGAATCTCTTCATTTCATCCTCCGGGGTTAACAAAGAAAATATATCTGTCAGTAGAATCGAGAGAGACTACAATTTTGGTGCTTCAGGCTTTAAATAACAGCAAAGGGCAAGTTAGTTTGTGCCAGCCTTCCTTCTCTGCATGCTCTCAAGTAGAGTCCAACCAACTGGAACCATCACTTCCTCAGCTGAGCTTCTCTGAAATTGGTGGAAGATGGCGGTGTATTCTAATCCCTGATTACGGTAGCACGCTGAGACCAATGAATGTTTTGTTGTAAATAGTGTAACAACTGTAGCAGTTAAAATATGTATAAAATAAATTTATTTACGTGTTTGAGATGAGATTCCTCAGCTTGTTGTGAGTTTTCAACAGCCTCTGATACCTGAAGAAAACAAAAACATCAAAACATAGAACACAAAGCCACCAGTAAAAATTTTAAATGAGTTCTAAAATAGCGGGAACGAGAGAAGACTACATATGTCGACCTAGGACGGCAAATCATTTCCATTTGCTCTGAGGCTTTTTCACACGATGACTCCATGAGTTATCCTTGTGAACATAAATTCAGTGTTCGCCTCAATAACTACACTTGTACGCAAGTTCAAACATATAACTCTGTCATAGAATAAATAAAACATGGAGTATCCCTTTTATATCTCAAAATCAGCAAGAAATGATGCCGAGAGATTACAAAACCAAGTTTGAAGTATTACAACAGTACAGTAACTGATCCCAGTCTACACATTCAGGGGCACCCA
>NC_090884.1:61535370-61562870 GCF_036669925.1 Montipora capricornis
AAAAAGGAAAAACAACAACAACAAAGAAAAGAACAACAAAATAAATATAATCAGTTAACACTAAATCAAAGTTCAACTATGATAAATAAATAAAATCTCTTGCATATGTATAAAATAGAATTTTCAAACCATGTGTTTTATACTTGTTGGAAGAATATAAGTATTAGATTGAAGTGCTCTTTTTATATCCATCAACACTAATGTCTTTTAATTTGTAGTGTGTGGTGCCAATGTCAACAAATTATTGCAATTCCCTTGAAAATTAAAAATAACAATTATTGTTATGATAATTTTTTCAAGAGTCAATAGGCTGATTTAGCAAGAGAACAGGAATATCAGTGGATGAAGGCACATGCAGAAAATTGTCCATTCTAAGTCAGATTTAAGTAGAATCTCGACTATTCATTGCACTCTCCTGTTGTCAACTGAGGTTCCTGTTCTGTTGCTAAATCAACCAGGCTAATATCCTGTAGAGTACATACTGCTCAGCTACGAAATATCATATCCCATGGAAACAAGATCACCTCTGGTACTGGCTGACTGACAACATGAAGCGTATATTCGATGTTGAATCGAATCACAGAGCAAAGGGGCACCTGTAGAAAAGTCAAGTTGGTGGAGGTTTCAATAATAATTTCAATGGCAGTAGTAATGCTCACAAAAACATCACTTCAGTGTAATAATAAACTAAAGGAGGTGGAAATAATAAAAAAACATAAAATCGTTTGTCTCACAATGCAGTGACTTAGGTTGTAAATTGCAATGTTTCGACTGCTTACAGTTGGTCTTCATCAGGCAGTAAGGTCAACTGGTTACCTGCTACTAAATGGATCAAAATATATCAATCAAATCTGACCCCTGTGATATATATAGAAGTATGAATGTATAAAACCAGTCCAAACTTCGCAATCTGCAACCTGTGTTACTACATTGTTGCTATTCTGACTTTGGTGATGTATCCCTTATAAAACCAGACTGGTAAGAAGGTTGTTGACTCACTTACTATTCTCTTCTTACATGTACATACAGCTGCCACCAAAATCTTTACATTAGGTTATTTCATGCGGCTTCTTCCCCCCCCCCCCCCCCCCTCCCTGCCCATCATCATTGTTAAAATAAGGCATTAGAGAGAGAAAAAACCATTACCGGTAAGTCTCACTCCTAGGAGTCAATGGATTGAAAGGGAAATATATGTTGCTGCATATTTTAGTATTTCCACCAATGTCTGCCTCGAAGATATACTCACTTCCTCCAGTGGGTGATGAGAGAACAATGAGAAGCCTTCAAAAGTGAAATCTTTTCCCTCAGCATGAATGATACTTGGATTAGAGGTCTGTAAGGTACATTTTGTATGTTTTAATTCTTTGATCTCACAGAATAACAGATAATTCACACCCTGCTTGAGGGAAGGGGGGCAAGGTTGACAAGTTGGTGGGAGTGTTTGCCATCCTCCAACAAAAATGACTATTAATAATTATGAAGATTTTGTTGCAATGGTTAATGCTTTGGTGCTATGAGAAGGTTCTCTTGAGGAATTCTGGTTTTTACCTGAGTCTGCCCAGAATTCAATATTAATCTTACTTAAATAACGCAGATCTGGGTCCAGCTGTTCAAAGTCTAAAAAGCAAATTCTGGATTACTGGCACAAACATAAACTGCAGTTTATCTTGAATCTGCTCAAAAAGTTTATCCACGAGTCTTCCATTTTGACTTGCTTTCCTTCAGCATAAAACTACAAGTTTAAGGCTTTTTTGACAGGCAAAATTCAAAACGTTGTTGGTATTAAAATCTTTTGAATCGCAGATTAGTATTCCCTGCTAGCAGAGGTCTCCTCTCTTTTGCGTTTCCTGGACTGTCCAATACTTTTGAGTACAGGAAAAGAAACCTCTGCCATAGGACAAAACTAACTGTGTTTTGCACGTATGGCAGTTACTTAGCGACCAAATCCTCACATAAAGGAATGTGTGGGACTCAGCGGGCTCAAGTTACAGTCAGCAAACATATCATGGGGCATGTGGTTTGAAGAGTGTCGTCCAGGGTTGTGGACAGCGGTTTGATCAAAGTGAGTTTTGACCCATGGCAGAGGTTTCTTTTCGCGCACCCGACAGCCCAGCGAACGCAAAGAGAAAAGAAACCTCTGGTAGTAGGGAAACATTACACAGTATTAATCAGATTTTGAACAACTGGGCCCTGAAGTCTTTTCAATAATATTGGTAACCTTTTTAAAATGACCTGCTCAAATTAATTGCAAATTTATATTTTAAAAGTCTTCCTGAAATCCACTTTTCCCCTTTATAATCAGATGAAAATCAGATTGAGAATTCTCTAACTTTAAAAATAAAAGAGGACTAACATACCATAAAATTTGTGTGTGGTGTGACAGTGATCCAGTAATGATGAATTTTCGCACTATTGTTTGTCAAAGGATCACAAGGTGTGATTGCCTATAAATCAACAAAGACATGAACTTCAGAGAAAACTCATTCTAGCCCAAGACCAGATACAAGGTCTGACATTATACAGCTTTAACTTACACTTTCACCAGGATAAATGCCATGGCGTATTCCTTGTCCTTTGTCAGCAGAACTGCATCGGCACACTGGGCCATCATTTGTCTGAAAAATATGAGAAAGGAACTGAATTCTAATAAAACATCTTGCCCCAGGTACCAAAAATAATTTGGTTTAAAAGGTGCATACAGTGCATACCTCCCCCAGCTCATTGAACCAGAGTTCAGGATGAAGGCGTCTGGGATCTTCTATCTTCCTTTTCCTGATCTCTGCCACACTAGGACCCTTATGGCAATTTTCCTCATTTCCAGCATTGTCAAGTTCGTCATCGGACAACCCACCCCCTGCATTACTATCATCATCATCAACATCATTGTCATCATCATCATCATCATCATCATTGTTATCACTGTCAAAATTGCTGTCACTCAAAGCATGGCTTCCAATGCCGCTGCTATCTCCATCGCTGGTTCCTTCATCATCGCTAGGAAACAGTTGTAGCCTTGACTTTACTGGGCTTTCATCGCTATCACTTTCAACCAGTGATTCCATGTCACTGTCATCCGTGTGTTTGTGGCGACTTTCCTTACTGCTGACACTTTCAACATCATTATCACCTTGTTCAAGGGATACCATGTTTATTATTTCCTTCTCAAACGTAACATGCAATTCAATTAGTTTCTCTGTTCCCTGAAGGTGGCAGTTATTTTCCTTTTAAAAGCAAGAAAACAAATAACTTAAAGTTTAAACAAGGCAAACTATCTATAAAAGATGACATACAGCTGTAGTGAGTCTCAGCAAAAATCTAAGTGCTCCAGTTACAACCACGAAACAAGTAAAAAATCTATTCAATGCTTTTATGACAAGCTGTAGCCTTCCTTTTGCCTCTCTCAAAATCAATGCTTTTTTTTTGTCTCTCTGCTTTCAGGTAGCTTTAACTCTTGGCAATTATCTGGCATTCAAATCAAATTACTTTATTTAAATAACTCTTCCCCTTCCCGTAAAAATATCTAATAATTTACCATTTTAAGCTTATCAAGTGTGATTTTTCTTGAAAGTTGTGCAGAGTTTTTATAATAAGATTTCACAGAATTAACAGAAAAAAAGTGCAAAGATGCCTTCTCCTACATGTAACTTACACTAAGAAATCCTTAATTCCAAACGTGCACCTATTTTGCAACACAAATTGAGTATTATCAATGGCTCAACAACATACAGTACAAAATAATACCTGGTCATCCTTCTTCTTAGTGTAATACTCCTCTGAAGTTGTGAACTTTATTACTCTCTCTATGTTAGGAGGTGGTGGGGAAAAACAACGGGAAACTCTGGGTCTGCTGGATTGATTCCTTTGAGCACTAGGAAAAGTTATAATTTATTAAATTTATATTACTTAATCAACATTGATACACGATTTGCACCCAGATTTAAACTTGTGAGGCTCCCTACTCCATTGAATTTTAAACTAACCTGATGTTTAGTTGTACTAGCAAATGGTGGGCAGAGCAGATTACATAATTTAAATTTTATGCATTATTTGTAACCAGACCTAAATTCACTCAAAAAATAGTTTGTCATTAAGCCATCCCTAGCTTTGAAAACCTACATACAATTATGTAATAATATTAAGGTAGTTCTGATTAAACTGCAAGCTTGACCAACCAAAACATTAATTCTCCATGCTCAAAAGCTCTGTTTCAAGTAATCAACCTGGGCAACATTTAGCTTTGTCCAGATATGTAGTTTCAGTGCAGATATGCTTTAAACCAGCGGGTCTAAAACACAGGTCTTGGGTTAAAGGTCAGTGTACATGTTGCTGTGCCGTGCTGTACAGATACGTAAACAACTGTTACGCCAAAAGTGTCTCCTAGCCCTTAGGCTAATGACGCTACAAAAATGTTGAACATTTCAGGTCTAGGGAAAGCTTTTGGCTTTGTTGTTCATTAGTGGAACAGGGAGTTCCAGCTGTACTGTGACCTGTGTTTTAGACCAACCTGTTTTAAAATATACGCTGCGACTATCCCATACACATGAACTACATTTATTTATTTATAAAAAAGGGCCAAAATCATAGCATTAGACAACATTGTACAGGTCTGGAAGAAAACGCCAAAATTTTGTGAGAGGTGTCATTCTAACCAATGTAGTGGATGTTCCCTTTTCACAAGCTACTTTAATGACTTATAGACATGAAATCATAATGCAGTAAATGAAGTTAAATTGAGTCAATGGTAAGAGTGCTAAATTAAAGGACAATGTCTAATGACCAACATTAACTTCCAGCACTACTGGATTGTATTATTTACTGACCTTCTGTTACCATGATCTCTTCTTCTTTCACTCTGTTTACTGTGTTTAGACCGACTTGCCCTTGTGTATGGGTTTGCTGGGACTTGTGATTTAGGGAAAGCTGACTGACCAATGGGGCTGATCGGTTTATTGACAGGTAACTGTGGTCGGCATAATGTTTTTCCCTGACCAGGCACAACAACTGCTTCCTTTACATGCTGCATAGGCCTGCTGGTTCTATTTTGTTGAACAGGACTGGTGGATCCTTGTCCAAAGGATTGAGGATTCTGGAGATGTAGCTGTGAGCTACTTAAAGGAGGCGGCTGCCGAGTAGGAGATGGAATGCTTCTGGGATTCAAGGGCCGAGGACCGTGCCATGATGTCTGATGTATAGGGGATGTAATTCCAGCTGAAGCATGTAAATTATTTGAAGCTGTTAGTTGCTGAGATGATAGAAATTGTTTAGGTGAGGCTGTGTTAATGGTAGAGGATGGTAGTCTGGGAGGCAACACACCTCTTGGCAAGGGAAAGGTTGCTTGTCCAAAGGGTTGTTGAGGAGGTGACAAGTTTCCACTTGGAGGGAATCTTCCAGGGAGTGGTGAGGTAGGAGCTGTAAGCCTCATCTTGACTGGAGGTGAAGATTGAATCTTGCCATGGAATGGTAAAGTACATGGTTCAAATGGTCTTGGAGGTGCGTTTTGTGAGTGGGCCACTCCTGTGGCAGGAGTAGTAGATTGTGCAAATAGTGTTGGGTGTAACTTTGGTGAGCTGATGCTTCTAGTGGCAGGTACAGTGGATGATACTAATGGTCTTGCAGACAAGATTGGAGCAGGAATCCTACCAGGGTGTTGTGCAGTAGATGGTGTAAAGGGTCTTTGGGATAAGGTTGGTGGTCGTATAGCATTGGGGGGTTGTGCAATAAATGATGTAATTGTAGGTCTTGGAGTTAAGTGTGAGGAATGGATACCTACACTGGGTGACATAGCAGTTGGTGTAATTGGTCTTGGAATACGGAATCCACCAGAAGGTGGCATGGCAGATGATACAAATGGTCTTAGAGGTATGGCTGAGGAGTTGATCCCTTTGGCGGGTTGTACAGTAGATGGTGTAAATGGTCTTGGGGGTAAGATTGAGGATCGCACCTCACCAGGAGGATACACATTTAGAGGAGTAATTTGCCTTTGAGATGATGGGACACCATTAGATGGATGCACAGTTGGAGAGGAAAAGTGTCCTTGGGATGAGAATGGAATTTGAACATGTGGTGAGAAAGGGGTGGCAGAAGGATTGAGTGCTCTTTCTGGTGGTGTCAGATGCTTTGTATCACATGGTACAACCCAGGATGTGCTTGGTTGCTGAGGTCTTATAATCCCTCCTGGCACAGGAACATTAGATGGAATTGCTTGCTGTTGGTATGATGATAAAACACCAACTGTACAGGATGGCATACTATATGGCACTATTGGCTGACTTGGTGCTACCAAGATCCCCCCATGGGTGGGGTAATGCGTCTGTGTTGATGGTCTTTGTGTTGGTGCCACTAATCCACTGGAAGAAGGTCTAGTGTACACCATTCTTGACTGCTGAGGCATCACACCGCAAGAAGGGTTAAAAGGTTGGGCATTTTGCAATAGAGGGCTGCAGAAACCTGGGTTCTGTGGCACTGGAGATGGCACTAATTTGGGAGGAGGCTGATGCATTAGTGGTCTGGTTGCAAGCTGGTTGGGAGGTGGCGATATCTGTGGACCTCTGGGTGAGACCTGGTGAAATGGAAGTGGGTTGGATGGACTGGGCAATACTGGAGGGGATGCAAACCGTTGAAATGATGGCATTCCTTCACCCCTTACCATTGGAGATTGTCTGGGAATTGACTGAATAACCTGTTGCTGAACTCCAGTAGGAAAACGTGGCTGATTTGTCTATAGAGAAAAAAAATAGCAAAACAAACAATAGGAATGTCTCCTAGCCTGCATAGACTATTTCTGTGGATTTTTTATGGTTTGGCCAGGTGAAAAATGGAGTGAGACAAAAGAAGAAGTGTGGGTGTCTCACTCCATTTTTCATGGGACCAAAACATTGAAAATCTTGCACATTTTTCCCGCACAGATTGCGGAGCAACTACAGAATACAGGGTCGCACAGGGCCAGGACATGCAAATTAGTTAGAAGATTTTGTAAAACGAGATACACAACAATGGGAGCTTTTGTTATTCAATGATATGGAAATAGGTGGCCCTGTATTCTGTAGTTTAGCCAAAATGAATGACACATAAAAAATATGTAAGAAAGTCCGTATAACACAATCCTCATAATCTCTATTTTGGATGAAGATGACACCGCAGAATCTGCACTAAATTAAAGGAAATGAGTATTAAATTAAAGCTTAATTTTTATCACTAATCTTTCTTACTGGGAGTGAAACGCCATTTACTGTACCGGCCCCAGACGTGACGCTTGAAAAGTGAGGAGATCTCCACATGGCCGATTCTCTCCTTTCAAGTAATGTCACTTCAAGTTAAACATATACAGGCGCTGGAGTAGAATATCAACTTGACTCAAGTTGTCGGTGTAGGTTGTCGCCATCTTGATTTTTCAAAGTTCTTGTTTTGATTACCAGGTTCTTATCGTACGACCTTGGAATAGAACCTGGGAACCAGAGAGTATATTATTGAGCTTGCAATGCTTTCTTGGTAAAATTCCAATATGGCGGCCGGAGGTGAATGGTGCCTCATAGAGAGCGATCCTGGTGTTTTCACGGAGTTAATCCGTGGTTTTGGTGCGTAACCTGACTTTTCAAACTTTCCTTCGTGACTACTGAATAATAGCAATTGTTCGAAGGTTTAAGGTTAGATTGATGTGCAATTCAAACGTGTCGAGTAGAAGACCTTCAGTTTCGCCGCTATTTGAATCGCAGTTTTGTCAGTACTAAAAGAAGCTGTTTTATCTACCGCTCAAATCGCGAGGTTGTGATACTTTTTCAACCCCTTGTCCCTATCCTTTTCTAGGAGGTGGAGATGAAATGTGTTTGGTTATTTTTTGGAAGTCAATCCTTTTTGCATTGTCACTCAAGAATGTTTTGATCAAGCGGAAGAACAAAAATTTAAAGATGTTGTAGCATCACATGCGTACCACAGAATATAGAAGGATTAATTTCTTAACATACCGTAGTTTTAATTGGATAATCCCTATTGTAATTGAAGAAATTCCTTGTCTTTCGTTTTTGTTTAGGATGTTCTGGTGTCCAAGTAGAAGAAATCTACAGCCTGGATGAAGCATCCTTAGAAGATTTAAGGTTTCACTCACTGTCGTTTTGTGTTAATTTTGCTTCCTTCTCACCTTTCTTTCTTTTGTTCTTTTGTAATGATCAGACCAGTCCATGGTCTTGTATTTCTGTTCAAGTGGAAGCCTGGAGAAGAGCCAGCAGGGCCAATTGTACATGAAAGCAGATCTCTTGGAATTTTCTTTGCCAAGCAAGTACGTTTTTGGGCATTTTCAGGCCACTCTAAATTGGCAGGTCACTTTTTTTTTTTTGGTCATCAAAGATTCAAACTCGACTCAACCTTTTTTCTTGAGACGGGTGGGGGCCACTGGAGTACCCGGAGGAAAACTTTTGAAGTTGTGCCAAGAATCAACATGACAGGCAACTTATTGTGTCACCTCAGTATCTGGTTTGAAATTGGGCCACATTGTGTGTGCATCTTCTGTCCCCCTGCTGGTATATTGCCATTCAAGAGACTAAATACAATACATCTTGCACTTCAAAATGATCCCCTCCCTTTTGCTTGGCAACCCCCTCCCCCTGCAAGTTTTGTTTTATAATTCATTACCTCTTCCTCCCCCCCCCCCACCCCACCCCTCATCCAAAGCAAAAGGGCTACAGAATTGTGTAATAAATAACAAGGTTAGAGATGGATGATGGAGCCCATTGATTTGGGTCTTCAAAATGACTTTCTTTACATGTATATGTACATTTGATATTTTTTTAAAGTCTATATCTTCTTTACTTTCTATCTGAAGCCATTAAATCTTTGTCAAAAATGTTTTGCATGCATGGCATTTCTGAGCCCCTAATGAAACAGATCAGCTGTCATGTATGACATGTGAAAGGTAGAATTTTAAACTTTCAGGAAAAATGTGATTACCGGTACTATTTTTTTTTTCAACACGTGGGTTCTGAGGACTCAAATTCTGATCACCCAGTGGTGAAGATGTTGATGTTACATTCCAGTTTTACAAATTGCCATGGCTGCAATTTTTAATTTCCCACCCTTCCATTTTAGTGGAAATTTTTCACCTCAGGAAGATGAACGTTGTCAAATTCTTAACCCCTTGAGCAGCAAGACAAAGAGTCTATTAGCTTTCTTTTACACTTTTCAGGTGATAACCAACGCTTGTGCCACCCAGGCAATTCTCAGTGTTCTTCTAAACTGCAATCATCCAGATGTAGACTTGGGTCCCACTTTGTCAAGTTTTAAGGACTTTTCAGCCACTTTTGATTCATCAGTAAGTCAGTGGGCATATTTTTGACGTAAGACTTATTTCATCAAGCCTTTGTTGTAAACATTAGCAGTGTTTCCTATTAGGCACACATCTGTCCTTGTCAGGAAGTCATTAGTTGGTCTAATGAAAGTTATATAATTAATTTTGTGTCCTTGTTCAGAAAGACCACACTCTTGAAATCATCACAGTTTAAATTAGAACTATGAGGCATAAATGTCTGCCAGTCAGCATGCCAGTCCCATCAGTGACAAAGAACAACCATGCTTCAGAGACACACTTGTTTTTAAAGTATAATTGTCCTAGAGAGACATGAAGTAATGCAGATAAAATTAATGCTTCTTTTGCAGTTGAAGGGTCTAAGCCTTAGTAACTCAGACGTCATCAAAAAAGTACACAATGGCTTTTCCAGGTTTGATATTTGCAATTTGCTGACTACACAAGTTTTTTGTAAGATGTTAGGTCATCTCAAGAAATTATTCATTTGTCTTTACCTACTAGCCTCACTTTAGAGCAAAACTTCTTTTTAATTTTGTTAATGCTAAGGAGGCTAGTGAGGATGATTAGCGCAAAGACAAAAGAATATTTTCTTGGCAACCATTAATTTTTTTATGAATGTGGTCTACATTCAAGTTTCTTATCTTCTCAATAATTCCAATGATAAAATGATTGTTAAAAATATTTGTTTATACAGTCAAACCATTATTTTCGAAAAAAAAATGACAAGAACTGAGAAACTTACCACTGTACAGTTTTCCGAAGAAAAAGATCAAGATTTTGAATTCTAAAGTGCTAGTCACTGCAATCGATGTAAAATGTTATTTAACCTAACAAATAAAATGTAAATCAGGGGAAAAAATGCAAAATATAGTGACCGAGCTCCTGAAGGGGGGATTGCAAAAACTAGACATTTCAAAGGCCTTTTTCTCAAAACCTAGTCGCACAACCAGGGTGAAATTTTTGGGAATTAGTAAACAATAATACTAATTATTATGAAGATTAAACTGTCAACATTTTTCAAAAATTATACGTGTATCTATCAGACAGTTTTTCCGTTATTATCAAAATAGACGAAAATCACTGTTTTTGCCATTTGCGAAAAACCTGTCTGACAGATTTAACTATTTATTTCTCTACGTGATTATTTTTGTCACAAAGGAAATCCTGAAATTTTAAGGTGGGGTCGCTCAGCTAGTTTTTCAGAAAAAGGCCTTTGAAATGTCTACATGTAGTTTCCAGTCCCTCCTCCAGAAGCCATAATTCGTTTTGTAAAATTCTATTTTACATCAATTGCAATGTCTAACACTTCAGAAGAGACATCCTATTGCTTTGATGTCACAGATTTCACAATCTTGATCTTTTTCTTCAGAAAACTGTAGTAAGTCACGTAAAGGCCTTTTCATCTCAAAAAATCTTTGACCTTGATTTTATTCCAGAAACATACAACCATGTACAACTTTAAACTAAAAATATGATTTTTGGCATTGTGTTTTTCAGGCAACAGATGTTTGAATTTGATGCCAAGGTTCCTCAGAAAGATGAAAATGTTTATCACTTTGTAGCGTATGTTCCGTTGCATGGAAAACTTTATGAACTGGATGGACTAAGAGATGGACCTATTGATCTCGGTATACCAAAATAATTATGAAACCCTGTTATCTTTATTCCTGCAAATTATTATATTTATGTCACCAAGAGCCCATGACTAAGAGTGAACAACTCCCATACTAAGTCACAGCATTTTTACAGTCTGATCTATTTTTAAGCTACCTTTTCCGCAAAAAACAAAACAGTTCTGGTTCGGTGGTGCTGTGACATCATGTTAGTTTTGTATGATTGTGAGGGTAAGTTTCATTCAGTGTTGACACCTACTCTCTCTGCAGGACCCTGTAGCCCTGAAAACTGGCTTACTGTTTGCAAACCCATCATTGAAACGAGGATGCAGAAGTAGGTGCACTAGTTGTTGTACTAATTGCTCAAGGGAGAAAAAACGTCTTAATTTGACATTTTATACAGTTGCGACCACATGTCGCACAATGAATGTTGCTTAACGTACGTCATGACTAATTTTATGTCAAGAGAATGACAAAGTTTGAGTCAACAGGATGAAAATACAGCATTTAATCATAAAAATTACAATTTCCTTGATTGTCATTGGTTTAAAGAACTCCTTTTTTCCACTAATTCACTTGCCAAGTTGTTATCGGATTGTTATCGGTTAGTTTGTTATTGGACAATCACATTCAAAGGTGTAGTTTAAATCAACCAGTCACAACCTTGGTTTCAATCACGATAGAAAGAGTGTACAGACTCCAAAATTGAGGTTCTTTCTTTCGAGTGACATAATTTAAACGATTTACGCCTCCTTTGTCAGTCTTTAAATGCAAAGTTTCCCTTTCTTTCATAACTTCATAAGTCGAACAGTTGCATCAGCCAATCATATTAAGTGCACTCAGCTTAATCCACCAATCACAGAATTTATCACAATAACCATAGCAACAACCACTTACCCTTCCAAACTGGGGATTTTCCAAAATGAACAAATTTGTAACATTAGAAAGTGAAAAAGGAATGCATTAATTTTGTCTTCTCAGAAATTGTAATGGTTACGATTAATTGATAACAGGACTTTGTGTCGTCCAATTTGGTTTGTAATCATACTCGTGATTAAACAAATCGGACTCCCACTACGCGGTCGTCTGATTTTGTTAATCACTCATACAATTACAGACTGAATTGGATTCCACTCAATCCTATTACAATTATTAATCATAATTTTAAACCATTCAGTCCTATTACTATTACGAATTGTACTCCACTTAGTGTTGGCGAGTTTCAAGACGTAGGCAAGTTGACCGGTATTCATTCCTATCACCATTTTAAATGACAGACTAGTTGCTTGGCAACGTGCGAAAGGCCAACTGAAAATCAGAGTCCGAGGCGGGATTTGAACCCAGGCCTTCTTAAAACCTTTTGGGTAAAATATTAATCGCGGTCTGTTAAAATATGCATACCATTTCCCAAATTCTTGGCACTGGGCACAGAACGGTTTACACACCTATTTTTATTAAAGTAGCAAGTTTATGTAATCGAATTAAGGGAGACTCAATCATCATAGCTTTGTTTACCCTCGAATTTTAGAGTATCTTGGTGTAGCTAGTAGGGAGCTTAAGCACGCGCGTTTTTCAGATGCGGGCGGCAACCGAAAGGGAGCTGTTTTCCCTTTTAACTTTTCCTCACAATACCACATTACATTTCTAAGTATCTTTTCTCTATTTGAGACGATTAGTGTAAAAATCTTTTGCTCTGTCTGATCTGTGCACTTATGTACAGAAATGCACCTAACTGGATGCACGTCCAATTTTGACATCCGACATAAAGGAAAAATCTGTGAGACACCACTGTCCTGGAACGCGAAATGTTCTCTTCCGGTTGCCGTCCGCGTCTCAAAAACGCGCGTGCTTAATCTCCCAGGTATCTGCTAGCGTTTACCTTCCCAACCATAATATATCATAGAGGAACAGACCAGAACACCGGGAAACCGGTTAGCTTAGTTGGTTGAGCATCGGAATTCTGGAATACTGTGCGGGAGATCGCAGGATAAAAACACTCCGGTCCGATAAACACTTTAACAGTCTTTGAATAACTGAAGAGGAATCGCTGTGTCACACCTGCAAATGGTTAAGCCTGGTTTCCATATGATCTGCAATGGTCTGCGACGATCGGAAGCTATCTGCGTCGGTCTTATCCCAGACGATCGTAAACACCGCAGGTAAATGTTTCCATTTAAATCTGAAGCGATCGCAGACAAGCGTACCACTAATCCTCTGCGAAGCGAGGAGAAAAAGGCGCGCACTTACTTTAAGTCTGATTGGAGGTGTTTCAAGGCGAACAATAGTGTTTCGCCGATAGGACCCTGATCATCTCAGACACACGTCTCCATGAAAAATTGTCTTAGTCGGAAGCGTCGTGATGGGCGAGAAAGTAGACCTAGATTCAACTTTCCCGATTATCCAGGTCGTGTGCCGCAGATCGTTGCAGATCATATGGAAACCAGGCTGTAGACTCTTTAGTCTTCTCAGATAAGGACGATAAACCGTAGGCCCCAGCTTACAACCGTTCGATGATCATATAACCCTGTGGGACGTAAAAGAACCCACAACACTATTTGTAGAGAGTAGGGCATGGAGTTCCCGGTGTTGTGGTCTGTCTTCTGTGGTATAGCTAGAGGGGCGTAAGTCACAAAACTGTGAAAGGTTAATTGCGTCTTTCTCTCGCTCTTAATAATTTATGGTATCATATCTTTTATTTCTTAGATACTCTGCAGAAGAAATTCATTTTAATCTCATGGCAATAGTATCATCAAGGAAGGCCATTCACCTTAAAGATATCGACCGTCTAAACCAAAGAAAAACGCAAGTCCTGGAAAAGGTGTGCGGCTACTTTTATTTCACTCTTTATTCCACTTTCATTCAAAAGGTATACTATACCAGTAAAGCCCCTCTAAAGATGCCAACCTCGAAAATTCCCCCGTTTTATTCTGAACATTTTCATCCTGTGTTAAGTTTATTTGGTGATTTTGCAGCTCGAAGAACTAAAAAGTCAAACAAGCACCGAGGTGAGGAAATATCGTTTTATCATTCTCCCACCTTATACCATAGATTTCTTTGTTGGGTAGTCATGAGAATTTGGTGTTACATCAAGATCAGACCTCTTACAGTGCAATGCGCCTTACCGTGGCCACCCAACAAACTTTCACATTTGGCAAGTACGTGTAAATACGTCAACTGAACAACCCATTCAACGGTGTTTAACTTACAACTGCAGTGCGGACTTTGCAAGGAGGACTGACTGTCATCAAATTCACACATGCTGATTGATGGACAATTTGTAAAAAACTTTGTTTGGTGGCCACGGTTAGGCGCGTCGCACGGTAAGCTGATAATAATCTACATTCTCAATACCTGTCTGAATGACATTTTATTAAAATTCTGAGGAGAACTTACATGCTTATCACTCGGGGAGTCAATTGTTAAAAGCCCTGCTGTTTTTAAATTTTTCTGTTGTTTTTACATCTTGTGTACGAGACAACAATAACTAGAGGTTTACAAGTAGTAAAATTTCGTTCAGGGAGGTGAATCAATGGAAACAGATCAAGTGCCTTCCTCAGCGAGCGAGTTACAGGCTATAATAAAGAACATTGATCGCGAGCTTTCCAGAGTGCAGACACTTATTGTGGCTGAAGACGATAAGATGTTGCGATATAAGGTACGTTTTTGAGCTTCCATCGTTTTTATCATCCTTCCTGCTGTCATACCGTAAAATCAAACTTGTGTAGCTGTTCATCGAAAGCGATGACAATTTTTTGACCCTCTTATGGGTTCAGTAATTCCCTCTGTTTCTCAAAAACGTCGCTGTCTCCAGGCATCAAACCTTGGAAAAACGTCCTCCTCTTTCGTCTTGAAAATCTACCAAAAGACCGGTCTTTTATAATAAGAGGGTAGTAGTCGTACTAAGAATATTGTTTTGAGCCTTAACATTTTAAGGGCTTTCAGAGGGGTTTTGCATAAAGCGGTGAAGTGGGCTTTAAGCAATATTGGCTTGCATTCTAACATCTAGCGTTAGTAGATACGAAATCGAGAATTTCGCGCAATATTTCGAAAGACGCGTGTGCAAATGGAATGAAATCGCTGCAATGACAACATATGAGATACCTATAACCCGTTGGGTGGGGGGGGGGGGGGGTGCGGAAATTTGATAAGCGACACTAAGAATGAAAGTCACGTACAGCAGTGCATTGTGCGTTGACCATGGCATTTAATTTTGCAGGTTGAAAACATCAGAAGAAAACATAACTATCTGCCCTTGATCATGGAAATTTTAAAAGTGTTAGCCAAACAAGGGAATCTCGTGCCTCTGGTGGAAAAGGTACGTAACTATTGCTTTATCTCTCGGCGGTCCTTGGCATTGTTTGAAGCTTTTACAACGAGGCCAGGTTGCAGCAATGATCTGTACTTATTTCAAGAACTGTAAATTGAACAGCCTGTGGGGAGCTGTACGGAAAGAAACGATTGAAATAAACACAACTCTGTTATAAGAAAGTCAAACGAAAGGAGGCAACTCGTGAGTTGAATCCGGAACCACGGACGACGGGTCCAGTCCGTTGTAAGAGCGGGATGTGGTCCAGGCCCCAGTTGTTCAAACAATGGATAGCGCTATCCGTCGGATAAATCACTATCCAGGGGATACGTAACAGCGAAACCAATTGCACTATCCAATAAGTAGTGATTTATCCGGTTGATAGCGTTATCCACCTTTTGAACAACTGGGGCCAGTAGTGTCTGCGTGCGAATGCGCCTTGAAGGGGACACCCCCTGAATCGGCCCCCATAGACGAGTAAAATCATCAGGAGGTAGAGTAAAATCTACGAGTGTCACTCTTTGGAGGGTAACCTTCACAAACTGAGTCGGATCGACTGTTTTGTGAGGTCGACCCGAGAAGCGGAAGTCAGCTTGTGGTCATGTGAGAGTTAGGTAACCGGAAGTTGACGATCCCATGAAGGCAATGGTGGTTGTGTCATGGCCGAAGGAGTTGAGGAAGACTGGGCAGTTTCGCAGCTCCTCACTTTCTGAACGTCTTCAAAAAGCACTTTTACAACTATCGGTCTTGTATTCACGCTTCTCCACATTTTTGTTTCTTTTAGGCAAAAGAAGAGGTACAAGCTAAAAAGGCAGAGCAAGCCAAGTGAACGGATCCATCTTTGCCGGCTGCACTCGGCAATGAAAAAGTCTAGTCTTTTATCGATTTCATTCGCATAACTTGTACAGTTGCAAGTGAAAGAAATTAAATAAAAATTTCCAGAGGTGTTTCAGACGCAGCCAAGTTGATAGGATTTGCCTCAGCGATCAGGGACCCATTACCAACATTTCCCATGTTATGCCGCTTTCACAGCATTTTCAAATGCCAAGCTGTTTTCTGGCGAGTTTGGAAAAAAACTAGACGCTATAAAAGAGTAAACTAGGATACCCGATGGCTAATACATTGACAGTTTGCAACGAAGTGTGGGCATTTTTCTTCTTAAATAAAGTGTTCCCTGTTTGTTTATTTTTTACATGCAAAAGGTTTGATTAAGAGAAACATGTAATGCAAAGATCTACGTCTGGCACTTTTGTCGTTGTATACAGTTTTCAATTAACACCCAACTTCATTTTCACCTAAATTTCGTTAAAGAACGGGTGACAGGTCTCCACAGGCAGCCCAGTGTAAACGTTTGGCCTGCATCAGTGGGAAAGGTCAGATTTCGCATTGCATGAAATTTGCGTTGTGCCAAAATCAAAGACCCTTGTGAGATGTTAATTTCTTGCCTGTTAGCTACAGCTATCGAGAAACTAAAGAGATTAACAAGTTCTAGTGATATTATTTTGTTAATACTTTATTTAGGTCACCGCAGGCACGAGCGATACTACTTTAGCAGTAACGAAAGCAAAGCATGGAAAACTCGGGCTTCAAACCAGTGAGCCCTGCGTTTCCGGCGCTTGAGCCATCTCAAAAGAGAAAGCGAATGAAGAGGGGACGAAAAGATGGTTTCGCGCTTCTTCTCCTCGCCTCTCCTTCTTCCCTTTTGACTTCCGTCCAGATTTACGCGCGGCCTTTGCATTCAAGTCAACCCAGGTGGAAAGAGGCACCTAAAATTCACCAAACCGCCTACTACTCGGAGAGAGATTCACCAAATCGCTTGTTACGCAGAGAGGTGGACAATTTGCGAGTTCGTATCAAACCCGTAGGAGATGTCGATATTCGGAGACTACAAATGAAATACGGAGTACAAAAACTGTGGAACGAAGCACGTCAAGATGTTTAATCATCGATGTTAACCCGCGCACCGGTGGCTCAGTTCGTTGAGCACCGGGCTGCCATATTCGACCCCAGCCGGACCAAGACAAGGTGGCCAGAAAGTAACAATTGCTTAAATTGTCCAGCTAAGTGCGAGGGTGACTCAGTTCTCTCATTACTCGCTCTCTTTATAGGACACACCCGAAAAGGGATCCTAATAGACACTATACATCTACAAGAATGATCTCACAAATTAGACGATTTGACTTTCTGGCGAGAAAAGGCTTGTAACGAGCGGTAGGCGAAGTTTGCTTACTGGTATAAGGGGAATAAAGGCGCTGCTGGCACTCTTGGGAAAATTTCAGTCTAAAAAAACAGCTGCCAAATCGGATGAAGGAAATTATTGAAATATCTCTTTTTACACCGATTTAACGAAGTCCATGTAGTAAAGTCACTTTTCCCTTAAGATTAACTGTTCAGATGATTAAACCCCCGTGCGAGTTGCAGTTGACGTTCTTTCAGATCTAACGTCGATGGACGAAGTCTTTCCTCTCCAAACTAGCTTGTCGTTTTGTGAAGAACGAGTAGCAGGAATATCCCCGGTTAGGTCCATGATCGCATCATGCATCCACCAGCCGTCAGCAAGTGTCACAATACAAACATAGAGGAGCGTGTAACACGGTCCGGATGTCTTTGCAATATTTCACAGCATTCCGCAGCACAAGCATTCCTTTCAATGGTATAGCCTAATTCATCATATATCCTTGCCTGAAAAGTAGGATATGCAGTTTATAGACCGAATTCACAAGTGGCGGCCAAAAAGATACTCTTTTGTTTACGTGCTAATTAGACTAGCAATCCTCGTTTGCATGGACAAAATACAAAGAAATGTTACTTTAGAACGAGGCTAGTTTGTTTATGTAGTGCATAAAATGTCTTTTTTGGCCACCATTTATGACTTCGGTCTGTGGCATTCGATGGTTTTTTCAGCTGCAGTTCAATGTCTTATCGTCACTCGTCCACAAAACGTCAATAATCTTAGCAGTTAGCAAGTTGATTAAACGCATTCCCGTCGACAGACCCTTTTCAAACGTTTGCGCTTTCAAAACGTATTCATCACTTTGAGTACCCTGCGAGCAGAGTCTCTTTCGATCTTCCTAGATAATGTAGACTCTGCTCGCCGCCTCCACATTTTGTATTGAGCATGCGTTAAAAATTGAAAATTTATGTATCCGGTGTCAGTCACGCGTGACCAGTAGCCACAAAACGAAGAAGAAGTCGGAATATTTTCGAACAACTCCGGCAAACACACGACAATCAAGGAATCATTTCATTGGAAACTCAAGATAGTCCATATATCTTAAAAATGCCATTTTATTTTTTTACTGAAAAATTTATAGGTTTCTGTCAGGCTAGTTTCTGTAACCGACACATATAGGAAAAACTCATGGGAATTCTAACAGTTAAAATTGCCACGCTGTTGTAAATTTCAAAATATTGATGACGCGTGGCGACTGATCATGCGCAAAAATAAAAAAAAAACAGGTTTGACAAGTCGAAACTGGACTGACTCATCCAATTCTTTGGATGAGCGGCAAATCAAAGAATGTGGAGGCGGCGAGCAGAGTCTACTTTCCTCTTCCCGACTTATCTAGGAAGATCGAAAGAGACTCTGCTCGCAGGGTACACTTTGAGTGAAAGAAATGTATATTTGAAGTGCCGTTTATAGACGAAAGATTGATCGTCGCACTTAGCTGGACAATTTGAAGTGTCCCTGTGATAAAAAAAACACTTCCTTTTAAATTTTCTTCACAGTTTGAAAGTGTGTTTGCTTAACATCTGCCTGGCAAAATTTTGAGCTTGGATTTTTTACCAGAGGCCGTTTGCTTTGAGTGTAAGTTCTGGATTTCACTGTCCGCCATTTAATACTCACGTTCAAAACTGACCGATTGGACCTCAGAGGGTTCGATCTAAGGAAAAGTGACCTCATTGACTCACTAGCTTAAAATTTCAGCTTGTAAACGCAGCTTATTATACATGCAAAACGCGAGTTTAAAAGTCTGAAAGCCCAAAACTCCCGTGCTGCATATTAATTGTGCGGCGCATTGCATTTTTAAACTAGTGAACCTTTGGGGTCATTTTCTCCTTGATCCAGCTCTCTCAAGATCTAAAAGTTAGTAATGGCGGACCATTAAAATAGGAAAATTCCTGTTAAATAAACAGCCGTCTTGTTGAAATCAAAGCTTAAATCTTTGGTCGCTTAGTGTTTAGTTAACACAGTTTTGAAATCCAAAGAAAAATAAGAATTGATTTTTTTGGTCAGAGGGGCACTTTAAGCAATTGTCATTAATTTGAGGAATTGTCCTTCCACCACAGACGCCCCAAGCTCAGTGTGAGGGAAAGCCAACAAAAATATAAGGATTTGTATGGGAATCCCGATTAACAGATTAATTCTCAATTAAAAAGCCCGACCTTATTGCCATCGTGGGTCACTTCCTACCCCTTTTTGGTTTGAATTGAGCCATTATCAGTTCCACGGTTGTCAACGGTTATAATAAAATAACAAGGCTGAGCACTGAATTCTCGAATTCCCAGGAGCCCACCAAATTGAGACAAATATACCTGGATACAATGTTCCCCCAGTTATGCTACCGTAGAACTCAAGGGCAAAGGTTTTTCTTTCATTTTAATCCACTAGCCGCGCAATCGAAGTCAGCCAGCGACCTCAGGCGGCTGTTAGTGTCCAAACGAAAATATAACGATGGAAAATATCCTCGTACACTTTGAACACGACATGACGACCGTTTCAAGCCTAACTCAACGGTCGCCGTGTCGTGTTCAAAGTGTAAGAGGATTTTTCTCTCATGTCGTTTATCGGGATTCCCATACAAATCTGTATATTTTTGAAATGAGCCCAACAAAATGACCAGCTCACAACTGAGTGGCTTCGTAGCTCAGTTAGTACAGCATTGCACCGGCATCGCAGAAGTCGTAGGTTTGAATCCCGTTGGAGGCGCCTGAATCTTTCAGGTGTCAGTAAAGTGAAATTGCTTAAATTGTACAGATAAGTGCGAAGATCACTTCTTTCATTTTGTTCAGTGTAATGCAAAGATTTGCCACAACGAAATAAATGTGGGATGTTGCATGCACTTTGAAACTGGACTCTCTTGCATTTGTCTTCAAGTCAATAGCCCTTTTCAAGGTTAGTTTTTTTCTCATTTGCATTACAATGTAATCTAACGTGGATGCGAGGCAATTTCGGGCTATTTTGTAGTTTTAACCGAAATTGCCTCACATTCACGTTAGATTACATTGTAATGCAAATGAGAAAAACTAACCGTGAAAAGGGCTATTAAATTAAGAAGCGTCACGTATGTAGTTACCAGCAATCGAACCATGAACCACAGATCAGAACATATCACCCACCGACAAACTAACGAAATTTCGTAGCCTGTGCAGCAAGCGCGAAAATTAAGGGGACGGGAAGAGGGAGAAAGACCGAGTGAGTGCAGAAATGAAAGGTGACTGGTCTGCACTCACTCCGCCTCCCTCTTTCCCTCCCCTTTTATAGCACTTGCTACATTTCGCGACAGGAAGTATTCCAACCACTTCAGTTTACACCAACACAGGACACCCAGCACGATAGTATCAACTTTAAAGTAGTCAGTACTTTTGTTCCTCAAAGAGTAATTGATATACCATTAAACACGTTCTTGTAACAATGTCCCTTCAAGCATTTTATAGCCAGAGGATTCGCACGGTTCCTCGAGCTTACACCACGATTCCTGCGAAATACCTGGGCAGAAGTCAGCTCGATACTGAAGCGAGTTAGCAAAACTTTTCTAGGTAACCACGCGATACGGAAGAGAAATAACTTGCTTCAGAATTGAAATACTAGAGATCGGGTATCCTAAGAAGTTGCCACAGTACCTGATAGTACAAGACATCTCGGGTTTTGTTGATAGCTCCTAACTTTCTGAATCCTTTGACAATTGTATCGAGGACAGGAAGGGAAGAATGCCGCAAGTCTGGAGGGACAACATATCAACAGCATCAATCATCAGCTTGGCAAGACCTTGGCCGTTTCTGTATAGTTTCTTTAATGATTCCTTAGTGTACATGTCCTTATTGTTATCTTCCTAGTTTGCCGAGAAATAAAGACGGATTGCTCGTCCTTGTTTGCCACTAAACGATTACCTGTTTCCAGCATAGATAGCGCAGATAAGTGGTCCACTGTTAAGGGTGGGTGGCACACAAATCTCACTTATCTATTCAATACGTGCGCCAAAGCGCTTTCTCCTTGGAAAATTAATGTCATTAATAAGATGGCCCACCAGGTGTTTTTGTACGGAAAGACGGAAAGGCAAAAACCTCCCTTCACCGGCAAAATACAAAATTCCCAAAGCGCTTTCTCCTTGGAAAATTAATGTCATTAATAAGATGGCCCACCAGGTGTTTTTGTACGGAAAGACGGAAAGGCAAAAACCTCCCTTCACCGGCAAAATACAAAATTCCCGTTTTAACTTTTCAATTGTTTTCCTGAAGAACAATCTGACACTTCGGTTGGTTCCGAGTATCCCTCAACTCGGCTATGGTTTCCCCTTTCTGTGCGTGCGCTAGAGCGGAAATCTCAATGCCCCGCTGCAAAATTTTCGGCCTCGTTCAGATCTGTGCCTGGTGCGCAGGGAATGGTCACTAGTATGAACCAACCATTCTTATGGTGCTGAGGGACCACCTCCAGTGGAACAACTGAAGTAACCAAGGCACCGACTTAGTCAAACATGTTTTCACCGGGTTTATAGCAGTTCTGTTGGTTGGGCACGGAGGTCGCTAAAAGGAGCAAATTTAGGCGAAAAAAAAAACAACATGTAGGAAAGAACTCTGCAGACGGGGCTTTACACGTATTTTGGACAAGAACTGTCCGAACAAAATGGATTTTAGTAACCATGGCTGAGCAGTGGGTACCTTTGAACGAAGAAGAATATTTCCACATACCGTATTCTCGTTGGGATTTATCCTCTTGTTCCTTTGGGGCAGCAAGTTGACACTTGACTAATAAAAATCTTGCGCAACACTGGACATACAGGGAGCCTACAAAACAAAAGGCTGCAATCAGCATAAAAGGCAATTTCCAAATTCAGCATCTTTTAATCATATCATCGAGTCTAACTAAATTTTGTCACTACGTATAAGGCAACATTGTTTTTAGGAGGGGAGGAGAAGGGAGTGAGTCGTCCCTTCTGCAATGACACGTGACCCGTTTTCACGAGACTCACCGTGCGACAGAATCTGGACCATGCTCCTCTTCAGAAGGTCGACGGCTTTTGTTGGTAAACCTAATGACAGCTACAAGAATGAAATAATCAGTAAAACTGTAATAAGCAGCAAATCAATGGGTAGGTATAACGGGTTGATTGGAAACCTTTCGCGTTACAATCAGAGCTCTTTCAACAGAGAAATCTCTCAAGCGTAGGTGTAATGCTATATTTACAGACGTCTTACGAAAAAAATTCAATAAATAGAGGTTTTGCACGGCAGCCATGTTGCATGGCAGGAACAATAGATTCTTTTTCCTATGGGAACAAATGTTCTTTCTACTGCAAAACGTTTTCATTGTTCCTGCCATGCAACATGGCTGTCGTGCAAAACCTCTATTGAACTTAAATCATCGTTAACTGTTTTATTCTTTGCTTCTTGCTTACTAAAGCTACAAGTGTAGTCCGTTCGTCACACGTTTTTGGCAAGTGACGGCAGTCCTCCTCCCAACTTCCAGAACAGTTCATTTCACGAATTTCCATTTAACAAACACACTAAGAGGGATTCTATCTCCGGCGTGAACAATTTGCCTTGGTTTCCTTGTCATCGTAGTCGAATATGGTAATTAGTCCAGCGCTTATGGTTGTCACGCGTTGCCCGGCGTTACTTCTCGGTTGTGTGACTGCCTTGTTTTGTTCATTAGCGTCCTTTCTTGTTCTTCGCTCCTTTAGTACTGTCTTTGTTATTTCAATGGCATCAAGTTGTAGTAACGACAGACAAGCAAACTGTCGGCAACCCGTTTTGGACACCTTGTTAAACTGGCGTGGTTCACGCCATTGGAGAAAGCTCTCATTGGATGCCTTGTAAAAAGCGAGTATCAAAAAGTACCTTTGGTTGGTCTGTGCCTCTTTAAAACCTCTAATTTCATTGGATCTTAAGAGGATGCCAAGTTGTGTTTCTTTTAAGGTTAAGTTCCGCTGCTTTTGGTGTTTGCCTATTGTTTTTCTAACCAATTCTGTGAGGTCCGGCTGCGAATGGTGCCGATCAACCCGAAAACTGTCGAAAGTCACGATTCCCCTGTTTTTGTTGCTACGCTCAGGGAAAGTTTTATCTCAAATTCTCAGCAAACTGTAACGGGAATCGCTTGCAGCCGCGCAGCTTCCTGCACACGGACTGGTTTATTTCGACACCTCTGTCTCTCTAATTCAAAACATCTTTTTACCATAACTGCTTGCAATCTCGCAATCTGATTGGCTAATTTACCGTTGTCGATGAGAGTCTGCTCGCGTCACGCTCGCATCAATTTGTCACGCAATGAAATAGCCAATCAGGAACGTTCATTTTGTGAAATAAACCGATCAGATTGAGAAAGTGTTGGCGTTGAATGTTTTGGTAAAAAAACAAACCGAAAGTGGTTCAGCGTTGTCTGTACTCTTATTGACACCGATATTTGTCATCACAGTGGTCAAAATTTGTTGTCCACAACATTTTTCCCACTCTGATGACGAGTATCGTTGTCGATAAGAGAACAGACAGCGCTCAACCACTTTCGATTTGTTAACTCGATCATACCTGAATTTGCGCAATGTAGAGAGAAGCCAGAGCAGCAGCATTGTCGAGGTAATGTGAGCATGAGACGGTCAAACAATCCAAGGCGTACGGTAAGGCGGACACGGGGTCTTCCAGCAATATGAACAGTTGAGTAAGAGCAAGAAGAACTCTGTAGGTAAGAGAAAATAACGAAAGAAATGATATATGAAAGGAATCATATTGAACTGCGGATATGAAATCAAGTGAAGCTATGAAATATTCAGGCTTCTCTACGCAATTGCTAAAATTGCGTTCTTAACTACGAGGATCGTACTATCGTAGCTTCACTTGATTAGAGAATAGTTCATTTCATCAACTTATTGCCTTTAATACGTCCTCTGTGATTGGTTTGAGTGATTACTTTGCTTTCTCCCAAGAGTCAATGCAATACGCATCATCATTGGACGCTCAAAATATTTCTACCTTTTTCATGCGTCTCAGATTCCTCTCAAAATTCCAGCTACTCAACAAAACAAAGTCCAACGTTCAATGGCGTTGCTTCACACGACGTCGTTACAGCTGTAAAACTCTTAAAACCGCCGAGACCAAAACAAAGCACAAAAGGCCTTAAAAATGAACTCGGTATTCGCACAATAAGGAGAATTATGCAGACTGATCTCGGAGGATCTTTAGCCCGCCGCACACAGTGAGGAAACGGCTGAGCAAACCGCCTCGCGAGGCAGTTTGCTTAGCTCTTTCCTCACCGTGTGCGACGGGCTTTACCCACCTCGGCTTAACAGTACATCCTCCTCCATCTTGTTAATTTCTGAGGAAGCAGGGATTACGCAGTGGTGAGAGCACTCGCCTTCCACCAATTACGTGGCCCGGATTTGATTCCCAAACTTATTATGGTCACAAATAGGTTGCTATTGTTGGTTCTCTTCTCTGGTCCGAGCGGGTTTTTTCCGCGTACGCCGGTTTTCCCATCTCCTCAAAACCCAACCCATTATTTGAAATGAGTCTGTCAATTGAAATCAAATCAATTAAGCCAAATCAACTGTTGGTTTTCAGTGGGAGGCAAAACCAGAGTACCCTGAGAAGAACCTCTCGGAACAAGGAGAAGAGAATTCACAAACTCGACCCTCTTACGACGCCGACTCCGGGAATTGAAACCCGGGACACATACTAACATCAGCACTAAAGATAAGAATTTTACCAAAAAGTCTTGGAGACGTTTAGTAAAACAGAGCAGTGTTAAACAAACGTGCGTTCTAAGTAATTTTTATTTTGGCCAATGCCATCATGATAAAGGCAAAACATTGTCGAAAAGTGTCGTCAAGGCAAAAGGAGAAAATCTTTACCTTCTTGAAGCAGCTCACTTCTAAAGAAGTTCTCGAGTTAAAATGATCGGATGAAGACCTCGGTATAACTTAGACTTCGTTTAAATATCAGCACTTGAAGTTAAATTAGAACTTTGATATAATCATCTGGAAAAAGTAGTAAATTACCTGGTTTGATACTCAGCAGCTGATTTCTTGCCATCACTCATTGATATCTTTCCCCTAAAAGGCAAAAGCATTTCTGCTGGGCATTCACAGTGAAACCTCAACCTTAGTCAAGAAATTCAGAATGCTTCTAGTATTACTGTATTTGTTTCTAAACTGAAATCGTTTCTTCTTTTATGAATATATATATATATAGTATTACTTCTTTGTACTGCTTAAAGGTGCTTTCGTGTCTTTTTTTTAATACTATATTGCTAGCTTTCTCATTCTTTTCTGTTCTTTGTTATATATTTGTACGCCTAGTGAAAGCCTTTTATCCTAACTAATGATTTTTTTCTACACTTCCTAATTGTGTGCTTAGTTAGCAAATTTAATTGTTCTGCCTTTAACAGCATTTTCTTTTGTAGTTAGGTAGCCCTTTACATAAGCTTTAAAGCTTCTATGGGCTCCCTTGCCTCTAAATGTAAATACAATGTACATACGTCTTAATTTATGGTAAAAATAATAAACCTGAACTGAACCTAAACTAGACAGCTCAGGCCCCACACAAGGACAGAGAAAAACTCTGGCCAGGGTGAATTGAACCCACGACCTTCGGGTTAGATCACCGCTGCTCTACAGGAGCTACAAGGTCACACGGGAGCAGGCCGTGGGAACCGATGATGTTAAAGTCACGGCAATGCAATGAACATGTACAAGTACAAGGAAGGATTACGTTTTTGCAAACGTTGGCCGTGTAGCTCTTATATTTGAACAGACTTAACTGAATAGAGTGTAATGTGAAGTACTTGTTATACTGCGCCTGCTTGAACTGGGTCCAAAGAGCGATGCTCACAGGAAGATTGATGAATATATATTATTTATAGCAGCATGTAGCTCCAAGCGGGCACTCAAGGTTGAAATTAGATCAAACAACATAAATGCTAGCCTGCGAGCACACAGCGTATTTGAACTTGAACGCTATAAGTACCGTCTGACGATAGGTTGTTCAAGTATGTTTATTTACGCGCTTGAGAAACTAGCACATGCAAATGCCAGCGAAGTTGCGTTTTCGATATCGTTCGTTTTCGCCCGTCCACGTTAAGGCTCTATACTTCAGTACTCAAAAACATTCACAATGGAGAACGTTTGCAAAAACCTCCATTTTCGTAGACATGCACATCCGTTTTCGATTGCATTAGCGCGGAGGCCAAGGCGAAAGCGGATAAAAAGTATGCGTTTTCAAACGAAAACGAGTGAGTGTGGACGGGTCCTCAGTTAGTAAAGCACTGGCTTCGGTTGCTCGAAGCCTGGTTAGCGCTAACCAGCATTAAATACCATGGAAACGTACAGGTTTCGATACCTCTTAACCAACGGTTAGTGCTAATCAGGCTTCGAGTAACCGGTACGTGGACTATCATGCGGGATGTCACAGCTGAACCAACACTAAAAATCTTTAATTAACTGGGGGGAAAGTGAAGCCTTGGAAAGGACACATGCAAATGGTTGTATTTTTAGTTTGTTGAAATAACAATAAACCGTGGACCACGTCTTATAGAGTGGATCCCACTCAATGATCGACAAGACTTCGCCTCTGATGTTGTCTTGACGGAAGCAACTATCGCAAAGTTCATAAAAAAACTGTATGGCTAAAGTCTCCCAACACAGCATTGTAAATTGGGCCCAGAATGTACTTCACTCGGCAGGGCATTAACTGCGCTAAAAAAGTGTCACATAGTTGCCCTTTCCAAGAGAGGATTTGGTTGAAGGTAATGACCTCAGCAAGCTAATCCAAATTTAAAATTGTTTGTTTAACAACGATGATCTTTAATACTGAAACCAAGCTATTGTTGAATGAAAATTACCTTGAACTCTCAAGTAGCTTTTGTAGCAAAGGAAATACAGCTGTATAATGTCCTTTATGAAGCATGTTTAGTGCTAGCCTAAAACATCAATACAGTTGACGACCATTTGTAAAAGACAAGCAAAGGTAACATAAGATTTATGTATATATGCAGTTCACATGAGTGTGCATGTTAAATAAAATTTTAAAAATGAGAGAGAGAGAAGGTAAGATAAGAAAAGTAACTGTAATTTGAGTA
>NC_090884.1:61572870-61577870 GCF_036669925.1 Montipora capricornis
AATAGCCTTTGCTAAATGTAGGTAGTGTGGATGTGTGATTTATTGTTTTAACTTAACGGTTAAAGGTGTGCAAAAATACACACCTGTGACCAAATCTACAGTGAAGAGCTGCAAGAATTAAAGCAGCATAGCGGAATCTGTGACAGCGCTCAGCCTCTGTTTCTTCTGAATCACCAACTATTTTATTTGCTGCAGATTCTCCTTGCCATGATTGTTGTTGCTCAAAGTAATGATACAGGCTGTCCAGTGCCTCCTTGAATTCCATTGTTCTCAAACAGTTGAGAAAGCTCACATAATGCTGCCAAGTAAATTAAAGCAATCTGTTAGAATTTGAAAGGCACTGTGACCCAGTGGAAAACGTAAAGTCATTTTATCTAACATCGGTAGTTCCTTCAGTTACGAAACTGGTATCCATGGAAGCCGATAGACCACTCAAGAAGTAGGGAAAAATTATAAGAGGTGCTCTTAGACTAATAATAATAAGGGGGAGATTACAAATCAAAAATCAAGTTGGTTTTGGATGGCAAAGGAAACCAGAGAGCCCAGAGGAAACGTTTGAGGGGAAAAAGTATAGACAGCTCTAACTCAAACGAGGCACTGAGTGGGGGAATCTATCCCAGGGCACACTGGTGGTTCCAAGGCATTAGTGTGTTCGATCCACCACTGCAACAACCCGCTCCATAACAGTGAGTTTAAAAACCTTTTTTAAAACTATTTGAACATGCTCCTTTTATCATAATAATTCGCCTAAATTCACAAGAAGAGTGAAAAGAGAGGAAAGGAACTTTCCTTAAGTGTCTAGTCACTCTAGCACTAGAGCACTAATTGGGGACACTGTAAAATTAGCTCAAATCAATTCAAATGTTGGTTGTGGAGGAGAGGGGAAAACCAGAGTACTCAGAGAAAAACCTCTCGGTGCAGAGTAGAGAACCAACAAACTCAACCCACATATGACGCAGAGTCTGGGAATCGAACCCAGGCCACATTGGTGGGAGGTGAGTGCTCTCACCACTGCGCCATCCCTGCACCCTAAAGAAGGGAAGAATGAGACTTACAGATTTCACTCTGTCAAACGCCAGTCTGAGACAATTTTACCTGTCAAATGGCAGCCGCTTTGGGGGTGAATGGATTAACTCACATTGTGTAAACATTAACTGAGTGTCCATAATGTTCGCTTAGTAAAATATATTCTATATACAAGGCTAATAGTTAAAAAATTAAAATATTCAAACCAAACGTTTTCGGCTGTTTGCCATCATCAGGGTTGATGATGGCAAACAGCCGAAAACGTTTGGTTTGAATATTTTAATTTTTTTTAACTTTTAGCCTTGTATATAGAATGTATTAACTGAGTATTTTCAAATCATACATACAGCTTCTGCAATGTAGGGAGAAGAAGTTAAAATGCTGTTGATTCTTGACTGTAATTCAGGGGGAGGAAGAGCTTTTTCTTCAGCAGACTGAATCAGTGACACCTAAGAAAACATGTGGTGTGTTTGAAACATTGTTTCATGAAAAAATCAAATCATTCAAAGATCAAAAGTAAAGCAAGAAATGAGGGCTGCTTGCTTATTACTGTGATTTTATTATGTAGTTATTCAGTAAACCAGGTAATACAGTACTTAATTATAACAAAAGTCATAGTCTAACATCATGCGTTAAAAGAACAACAAAATAACAAAAAGCTGCCACTAGAATGACACACTTTAATACTAGAGTTGACCATAAATCTTTTTTTAATAATTACCTGTTTTGTCAAAAAGAACTCAGCTTGCTTATTTGAAACAGCACCCTCAAGGAATGGCTTCCTATTAGGAAAGAATCCCAAAACTTTCGTGACAAGGAAAAAAAGAAAATGATTGGGCTTTATTTAACTCTCAGTTGGTTTAGTGTGTGGCTTTTGGAGCAAGAGGTCCCCAATTTGATCCTCAGTGACTTCAATGCTTGTTTCAACTTTCCTCTGATCTGTGTAGCTGCTATAGCTTTCAATAACCATAAAATGGGCACTAACAGAAGGAGGGAAGGGGGCAGTTAAAGGGCACACCATCGGCTTCCATTGATACCATCCTCATAGCTGAAGAAACTACTGACATTAAATAAATAACCAGTTCACTGGGCACGACCTCTCATCATCCACTTCACTGATATCCCTCATAACCTTCCCATGCAACCACTTCTCCCTTCCTTGCTTTCTCTACCCACTTCTTGAACTTGTTCTTTGTTTCTCTCACCTGCATTGTCTCTCCAAAAACCTTCAACATCCAGTCGTCACTGGCCTTGATATATCCAAACAGACCAAGTCCCTCACACAAGCATGCACACTGATCAATCCCCTCCCACCATCCTATCTCTTCATGCACAACCTCACTACACTCCCTTTCTTGTGGAATGCTCCAAACATCATTAACAAACATTGCCAACCTCTTCCTTGTCTTCACATCCATCGCCCTCAGTTCCTGATCACTCCATTCCAAAATGTCTGCACTGTACCCCACCACACCTATAGCCCATGCATTTATCACCTGAACCAAATTTCCACTGTACAATGTCGGCCTCACCACCAGTTTCACCCTCCTCAAATACTCCTGCTTGACTTTCTCCCTCATCTGCTTCTGCATAAGATCTGCACCCTCCAACGCACCCAAGTACTTATAACCATTCTCGTCAAGCTCACCCATCCCATGACCATCCATTGACACAATTCCTTCACAACAAACCTTCACCCCCTGCTTCAACACCAACACCTCACACTTGTCCAGCCCAAACTCCATCCCTGTGCTCCATGAAAAGACTCACACAACATTGATCAAAGTCTCCAGCTCCTCTGCAGACTTACCATGCTGCTTCAAATCGTCCATCCATAAACAACAAATGGTTGATCAACCTCTAATCCTTCCCAAGCTTGTACCAGATGTTCTCCCTTTTCAACAACATGGTGAGAGGGATCATCACGAGAAGAAACGACAGTGGAGACAAGCAGACCCCCTGGAATATTCAACATTTAATCCCCTTTTCAGCCCACTTCCCTATTTGACATCAACACAGTACATAACTGTTTTCCAATCGCTTACACTACCACAAAACAAACCCTTCACATTGTCACCCATCTTTCCATCATTTTATAGGCCTTCCGATAATCTATCCACTACATTACCAATAGCCTGCAAGAATGCTCTCTGCGGTGGAAGAGAAGGAGAGCCTGCATGCGTCCCTCTGAATTTTGAATGCCGCCTCCTGATATCATGCTGAGCAAGCTGTCAAAAATTAGCCAATCAGGGCACACCTGAATTAAACATTGATATAAACAGTAAGCCACACGTTGTCCCTTTCAAATTGCTGGCAGAAACTCCCATCTCCTCAACCCTTGCTAAATCCTGCCGCCATTCCACAATACTCTTCTCAATCCTTCTTAGTTTGGACCTGGGTTTCTTCTTCTCAAACTTGGTATCTTTCTTCTTCCCCCAATTAAGCCCCAACCTGTCCGTCACTACATACAACATACAAGCCAGTTTACAAAATCCATTTACTCACAAGATTATGCATCAATCAGCCCTTCTACAAGCTTCACCTCTCTATTCACTTTTCTCCTATCCTGAGCCTTCAAACCAGGAACCTCAACCCACTGCTCTCATCTACCTCCTTCTCCTCATTGCTTGTCGCTCTAAGACCATCATCATTGAGAAAAGTAACCCCTCTGGAACTTTGCACGGGCACGTTCGGATTCTAGTAAAGTCTTGAGAAATGCTGTAAAGCAATTCAACAGAAACTCGCCTATCAAATCTTTCGGTCATAAAGTTCAGTTCCCAGCTTGGGATATCTGTTGTGGTTCAAATTTTTCCTGGTTCAAACTGTTCTAAACCAGTTCAACTTTAATCTCCATTGTATCAGATGATGATAATGAATATTTCATAGACAAAGAAAAATACAAAATGAACGGGTTTGAAAAATTTTAAAACCAAGAATTAGAGTACCCTCACTGGCACTGGCATCATAATAATAATAATAATAATAATAATAATAATAATAATAATAATAATAATAATAAACTTTTATTTGAGTGTTAACTGTATTACTTTTTAGCACTAGGGATCAAATCAACTGATATCAAATCATATTGGTTTTAGAGGAGAGGGGAAAAACGTAGCACCCTGAGAAAAACCTCTCGTAGCAGAGTAGAGAACCAACAAACTCCACCCACATATGACAACTGCAAGTCTGGCAATCCAGCCTGGGCCACATTGGTGGGAGGAAAAAGTCACTACTGCAATGATGATGCTGGCATCCCTAATTGCAAGCAGAACAAGTGTTCCCTTTACGATTTCACAACAAAGAAAGGTTTGCAAGTTTTGTTCCTAATGTTCCTTCTTTGCTAAAAAAAACCAACCCCAATACTTACTAAAGCCAGAGCTCTACATAATATGGATTCTATTGAATGGAGGGTCAGGCTGTTAAAAATCATTGCACCCCATAACGCAGCAAGAACGCAATTTATAACGCAAGAAGTAACCTGGTCTTCGTAGTAACACTTTGGTCCTGTCCATTGTCCAAACTCTGCATGCTGACATCCATATTGCTATCCAATTCCAGGTCAACATCACCACTTGCAGTGTCATCTTGTATGTAAGTCTTTAAAAGATCAACAAAATGGCTAACTTGGCTGAAGCTCATCTTGTGAAATGATAGAGTCATACGTCTGGTAAAAAGACCTAAACAAAAACAGGTTTTTTTCAATAATATTATTATTTATTATCTAAAAGTGATTGTTGTTTTGAGGCATTAAGAGCTAAATTACATGATCCTTGTAGACTTTTAATTGGGGAGCTAAATGGTTTGACCACTTCCTATTTCTTAGTGGATAATAAATGTCCAGATGATAACAAAGTGTTTAAATATGAAGAAAACTGATGGATAAAATATAATAATGAGGGAGACAGTCAACATAAATCACATTCATGAAAACCCCTGCAATAATAATGAGTTGTACTATTCTGGTGATAAAG
>NC_090884.1:61582870-61590370 GCF_036669925.1 Montipora capricornis
ATCCCAATAATGATCACATCTTGTTTGAAAATAATCATTGTTTCATATGATACCATCATAACATTGCTGTTACGTGATCCAGTGTTGTAGCGTCATTCAGTCTAAACAGAGACTCTGTCAAGTGTTGAAACCCTTTCGAGCTTCCTTAAGAGCCCTGCCTGTGCTGAACTTGAGTACTGATTGTTCCGGTTTTAATTAATTACTATTATTTGTTTATTCCTATAGGATAGGTGAAATTGATAGCAATGCCAAGAAATAGGTTATGAAACTAATTCCACTAACAGTTAACGTAAAACAACAAAGAAAGAAACTCACATATCTTTCCCATATGTTTTATACAGTGAAAGTTTGGGCTTGCTAATATGACAAAAAGACTATGACTTAACAATGGACAGTAAATGTAGAACTAAAACGCTTAATAGAAAAGTTAGACTTTGTACGAACTAAAGGACGAATCCCATGTGGCCAGTAAAATGAGCTATTGTTATTATGACTCTAAAGGTCATGTAAAGGAAACTAAATGACAATTAAGTCAACACTAGGCATAATATAATTTCTTTGCTGTCTTTATATTTAGTGACAGTTTGGGCTTTTACTATTGGTTTGGCAGTAGATAAAAGAGCCAGGCACTAGAAGAGCTTCCAAATTTAGTCATGGGTGTCTTTATACTTGGTGGCCCCTTTGGATCAGGGGTGGGTTGAACCAAACAAGCCTGGTCTCGAAGGTTCGAATGAGACTCTCAGTGGTTTTAATAAGTAAAGACAGTCGACACAAGTGTCTGCTACTTCACTAAGAAAAGTCAGCTACTTTCTTCCTGAAATTGAAGTAATTAAAGACAGATTCTTTCAAACATGAGATTAAGATTCATTTTGACAATGATGCAAATTCTGTTACTCTACTCAAATCATGCCAGCCAACAACTTCAACAACAAGTTCCAGGGCTCTATTAATAATAATAATAATAATTATTATTATTATTATTATTATTATTATTATTATTATTCTGTGTTTTAGCCAGTACTTTTTACCTTTTTATGACAAGTTCAGGCAAACTAACATCTACCACCTTTAGCTGCTGAGACAACTGTGACAAAGTTAAATCAGGGATCTGAAAGACAAAAATTTTCAAGCTTTCAGCTCCTTTCAACTTTTCTGCCAAAGAAACAAACTTTCTCGAAGCTGTTCATTTATCATATTTCATATGCATTGACTAAAGATTGATAATTTATTATTTAAGTGAATGTATGGTTTTTGTTTGCATCTACATGTTATGTAAATACGTCAACTGTTATTATTTGCTCACAAGGCTACCGGTACTGTCCACCAGGAAAAAAGTAAAATTTCAAAACAAATGTTTTCCCAAGTTTTTGAAACTGAAGGTGTCTGTAATAGCCTTCTGTCATAATAATAATAATAATAATAATAATAATATTATTATTATTATTATTATTATTATTAGTGTTGTTGTTGTTGTTGTTGGTGTTGTTGTTATTGTTGTTATTATTATTATTATTATTATTACTTAGTCTAATCCTCTAAGATAAAAGGTGTTAAATCTGGTTGGCTCCGGGCAACAACAGTTGCCTAGGGTAACCAAGAAGCATTCTTCATTTTTCTTTCCCTTTCCTGTCTACATCTCCAGCACTTTTCTAAGAATTCTTGCTGTCCCCAAAAGTGCACATCACTGAATCAGTTCAATGGCTGTGTCCACACCATTGGTTTTCAGATTTTCTTTTAACCTCAGCAGTATTGTTCCCAATGCCCCCACCACTATGGGTATCATCTTTGACCTTACACCCTGCATCTTTCGAATTCCTCTCGCGAGGTCTTGGTATTTCTCTACTTTTTCGTCTTCTTTTACTCTCACACTTACATCTTCCGGCATTGCCACGTCTATAATTTGGCTATTGTACTCTCTTTTGTTGATGATTATTAAATCCAGTATCCTAGCCTCAATCTCATGGTCTGTTCTCACTCTGAAGTCCCACAACATCTTAAGGTTAATTTACCCCTTTCACCCCCGTGGGGTTCCCCATTGACGAGTAAAATCATCTGGCGTTAGAAAGAGTAAAATCTATAAGTGGCACTCTTGGGAGTGAAAGGGTTAATGTAACTTTCGATTTCCTGTTGGGCTATCATAAAGAACTGATTGATAAATTGAAGACCGTAGGAGACGACGATAGTATGACCGTTATTAGAAAGTGCCAAAAGTGGATAATTGCTCTTGCCAAATTTGCATTAAATTTTACATGAAATCACTATCTAGGAATATCTGCAATTTCACTAAGTACCACTGTGACAATAATTGTCGTACTTTGGGAAATTGTGGATACATTTATCGGGGCATTTTCCTGAATAATGATTTCATGTCTTGTAATACAAGTTGATGAAAGTTTAGATAAACATAATAATAATAATATAGTTGTAGTAAACAAACAAGAGAAAAACTGCCAAATCATTGATGTAGCAAATTATCATTCCAGAGGATACAAGGGTTAAGGAAAAGGAAGATGAAAAGGTAGAAAAATGCCTAGATAGAGAATTAAAGAAAAAGTGGAAAATAGGGGCAAAAGTGATTCCGATAGTGATATGTGCACCAGGAACAGTCCCAAGGTGACTTCCTGAATGATTGGGGTCAGTACGGTGGTGGAGATGATCCAGAAGACTGCTCTTTTCCAGAACTGTAAAAATAAACATTGGGCTCCCTTATGCCACTAGTTACTTGGGACTCAGTCCAAATTACCGGCAATAACTGGGGCCATGGGAATTAATAGTACTACTACTACTACTACTACCACTACTACTACTACTACTACTACTACTACTACTACTACTACTACTACTACTACTACTACTACTACTAATAATAATAATAATAATAATAATAATAAAATAATAATGAACTTTATTTAAGTGTCAAGTGAATTAGTGCTTTGGTACTATTAAATTGAGGGACACTGTATAGTGGGGGTCAAGTTCACAAAGGTACCTTTCTCTCCCTCAGAATAGCTATACTTATACCAAGAAAAGGCTAACAGAAGTTTACAAACCTTGGCAGTGCTGCCATAAATTTACAAACTACAACTATATCAGTAAATATTTGAGAACTTCACCTTACCTCAAAGAATTCTAACAGAAGCAAAGACAGTTTATCTCTACACCTGGTTAAACAGTCTGAGTAATCTTCTTGTCCTTCTTCTGTACAGCTGGAACTCATGCATTTGATGAGTACCAACAGACTAACTTTGTGAGGTGAAACCCAACATTTTTGATATCTTGCCGCCATTTTAAAAATTCGCGAGTTTAAACATTGGCGCCAGCCTCTCTCCCATGGGGGATACTATTACTCCAACGGGATCTCCCTAAGTGATTTCCCTCAGTGATTGGCAGATTACACTCAAAATCTTGGAATAATTTCCTCAGGAAGAGAACAAGAATCAAATAATTAACTTGAGTAGCTTTTGAGTGCATAAGATGGTAGGACATAGCCAATGAGCAAAGGAGTACTTTCATTTTTACGACTGCCCTTACCCCACCCCTCCCGCTAGGTTGAAACTTATAAACACCAAACCAGTATCCTCAGCGCGCAGAGAATGACGGCAAGAAAATGGAGGAAGAGTCAAGGAAAAGTGCATGACAACGGTCACAATTTGGTGGCTACGTTGGTCCTCATAACTTGATTCCGTAAGATGATCTTTACGCTAAAAGAAGTCATCAAATGGCTAGGACTATCGATCTTCGAGTTATGGCTTCATATAGTCACGATCCTCATATTTTCGGTTTTGTTGGCTGTGAAATTGGAGGACGGAACGTTTTCCTGGTGGACCGTGTTTATTCCCTTGTTCGTTTGCGACGGCTGTGTGGCTTACTTCTCAGCCATCGTGTTCTTGAGACTTTACTTAGCCGGTGACAAACGCTTAGCAGCAATGAGAACGTTGTGGAGTCTTTTCTTGGTGGCTTTGTTGTTAACCTACAAGCTTCTTCTATGTTTGCGTCTCGAAGGCATTCATTACAGAGATTACTCTGTCATTCACATACCACTGTTTCTTCTGTTAAAACTTCTCGCTGTGCGGGCCTGCCAAGTTGATTACTAAGATAATGAATAGCAAGCCACGGCATTAATATTGAAATATTAAGTTCCAATCTTCAGGAAGACTGTACTGTGTAATCATGATGGAGCTAAATTGATTAATTAAGCTTAAGGTTACGGAAAGTTCGATGGTTTTGTAGAGTTGTTTGGTGTTCATGAAACTTTTTCACGTCACAGTGCATAACACTTTTTAGCACAGTGCTTCAGTGATGGACTTGCCTCATTACAGCCACCACATCACTCATCAGAGTCTATCTTGGAAGGAAGTAGAAAGGGACCCATATTGCAGGTCCAGTGCCACTGTGACCATCACTCATATGTAAAATACTGCAGCAGGAATGGCAACCAGGAAATCAAGAGTTAAGGAGTGACTAAAAGACAGCAAGTACTTTCATTTGAGTTTGTCAAAGCCACCATTTTTGTATGGCACGTTTTTCATGATTAATGGAAGTCATCAAAGTAAGCCTTACAAGACTGTGTACCAAGGACTTGGCATATTATGCAGCTTGTTCTAGACTCAAGATAAAATGGGAAATAAGCATTGACTTGTATCAGACCAAATTAGTGGAACGGACTAAGGTGTCTGTCGGGCTATTATTGATAACACTGGCTGTTGACTTACACATAATTGCCCATTAATGATTCTTAGTGAACAATTAGGTAAGAGTGAGTGTCATTTTTCAAATTGTCTCAAAACGAAATGCTTTTGTTACCAGTATAGAAGCAGATTTAACCACCAATCCCATATATGTTGAACTAATCTGAACCCAGGAATGAGATTTAATATCCAGGTGAGTGTAGTCCTGAGAAGAACTGGTTTTTTTCTCTGTTGTTTTGAAAACCAAAGTGGAAGTCATCGTCAGAGTCAAGTGACTTTGATGATCACTTTTGCCAAGGTTGTCAAAACCTCTGTCAAAACATCAGTCCTTTCCAGGAGAACTCTCATTCAAGCAATCAACTTCCATCAAGATGAAGTAATAAACATGTTCTCTTAGGTATCTTTCTTTTGTTATATATAAGTATAGTGATTTACGTACATTTCTGTGATGAAATAAAACCGGTCGGCATACGATGTTCTCACTAGTGAAAAATTGTTGTATCAGCCTTTTGATTGGTCGTACAAATTTTTTTACAAGTGAAAAATTGTCGTATCAGCCTTTTGATTGGCTAGTATTATGTTGAACTTTGGCATGGGTGGCCTGTGCACCGACGCTGGGAGTAAAATTTGTAAACATGGTGGCCAACTGGTGTATGGTTTTCAAAGTTTTTGTTCTTTTATTGCTTAGTTTTCTCCACAAAATACTTCGGAAAATCTTTCAAGTGTCTATACAGCCTACCAGGTTTTTATGGTTTTGGCATCTCTATAAAGCGTAGATAAATGTCCCAAAAATAAATTTTCAATTCCGCCACTTTTTGACCTCGAAATAAATCTTCAGAGTTCGCACTTTGGCCATGCCCAATCATGTTGACCAGGAGACAGCACCAGAAAGAGACTTGGTTCCAGAAGTGACTGTGATGTCATTCCAGGAACCGCGCACCTAATTCAGTTTTTTTGGTAGATCATTTTTGCTTTGTTCCTTTGTCAGGCTCTTCAGATATGCCTGATACATGTGTAGTAGTGGGTTGTTCAAATATTCCTGATGCAGAGAAGGGCATAACATTACATAAAATTCCATTTTATGGTGACAATCAAAGTGAAGCCAAGGCCGGAAGGAAGAAATGGATGGATTTCATGAAGTTGAAGTGCAACAAGTGGACACCTTGTCAAGCGATTCATCCACTCTGTGTTTTTGTCACTTTGCTCCTGAGGAAATGCAAGCGAACACACACAAATGATAAAATTGGTGTTCTTCCAGTACCAAAGTTTCGATTTATCTGATCAAAGTTGTAGTCAGGTTGGTCATTACTCATTCAGGGGTGGATCCAGGATTTTTCCAAGGATGGGGTGCACCACTATGGAATGGCGTAGCTCATTGGTGATATGTATATTTTTTGCAGAATACCAGTTGCATTAGAAAGCCACAGGTCATCTCAGGGGGAGTGCACACCCCCTGCACCCTCCCCCTACATCTGCCCCTGCATTAGTGTACAATCATAGTTGTTTTACGTGTGAAAATCGGCATTTCGATTTTTTTTTAACTTTTTGTTATTTATTTAAGTTTAATTTCTTGTCCAAGCTCGTACACTTTCTGTTTTTGTTACAATCCTGCCAAACTGGTTTTGTAGCTGTTGTTGTCTTCCTTTTATTTTTGTCCTTTCACAATTATTATATTCACGAAGCTAGTCTTGATCTGCCAGTGGCTGTTAACAATAGGGGCCTTCTTCTGAATTGAAAGGCTCATCACCGTCAAACAAGTCTAGATCTTTGAACTCTTATGTCTTTGTTCGAACCTGATGAAAGACCGTTGCCATCATCTTAAGAAGAAAAGTCACTTTAATGTTCCATCACTCACTAAACGGTGTCTTGAAGTGTCCCTTAATGAAACTACACAATGATCATCTATAAGGTAGTGAGCTATCTCTTCCAATTTCAAGTCACTCCTGAAGTGACATCACTAGTCACCAATCTTCGATTATGCGGTCAACTTCATTGGGCCTGGCCAAAGGCAGATGTACTACCAGTTGCACATTTGCACTCACAGGCTGACCAAGAGTGAGAACTTTAGCTTGACTGACTGGGCTTAGTGATTAAGCTAGTAATGGAAACTGAAATCAAGACCACATTCCAGTTATGAGTTGCATCTACATACAGTAAAAAAAGTTCTTCCAGACATCCTCCTTTTGTGTTCAACCAACTCTTAATAACGTTAATTTAACAAAGTAAATTTTTTCCTGCAGCCACTGATGCCCTCTTTAGGTGTAAGCTTGCAACAAGGGTAGTGACATACTGCAGCCCATTTCTTTCCTTAAGAAAGTTGTTTTGGTTTAACCCCTTACCCAACTAACTGCTCCTCACAGAGCTGTGTAAACTTACCATTTGAGAGGTGTTCAGTGAAGACTTCTAAGTTATTTGTCATGAAAATATGTGTTGCCTATGCAGGGGTTTCAAGAAGTTTTCTTACAAGCGGCTGCTGGAGTTGAAACAGGCAGCTGTTTCAACAAAGGGGGTTGCAAAGCCCTGGCCAAACTATCGAACAAAGTTGGATGCCACATGCAACATTGTCGGATGTAAATGTTGAGGTAGTGGCAAAACACTATCCAACATTGCTTGATGAAACATTCTAGTTCAAGTTGGCGCTAAATGTAAGTATGGCGCTAACACTGAAACGTAAATCGCTTGTAGCATTTGTGCTACTGGAGCTGTTTCAGGACGGAAATGATGGATTCAAACGAGGAAAACCAAAAATGGTTAAGAGAACATGTAGAAAAGAGTATTTTACTGCAAGATACACCTGCGCTTAGAAGATAAT
>NC_090884.1:61595370-61607870 GCF_036669925.1 Montipora capricornis
TTAAGGCAGCAACAAATCAAAGTCGCCTTCAAACCATTGAAAACTGTGAACAATTTGTTCCCGCGACCGAAAGCCCAGGAAAAGGTTGACCGTCCACCATCTTGCACAGTGTACAAGATCAGTTACACCAACTGCAGTTTTGTATACTATGGTCAAACTGAACGATCACATATTAAAACTCGGGTTACAGAACACAAAAGGGCTGTTTCTATGTTCGACCATGACTCCAAGATCTCCTGCCATGTCCACGAAAACAACCGCGAAATAGACGAGTTCACGCTCTTGATTGCATTATGGGTAATCGGCGCAAATGACTTTTCTCCAGTAGAGATGATTAGTTAAAAATCTTGGAGACACCACTGTCCTGGCACACGAAATGTTCTCTTCCGGTTGCCGTCTGCGAAACTGAGCTGCAAAACGATTTCTGTGACGTAAAATTCTTAGCCAATAAGAATTAGGCTCATAAATCTCCAGAACCTACACGCAGGGAACACGCAAAGTACTTTTTCCAACAGCATATAACTTATTTACAGACAACTGAAACATTTTATAAAAGCGAAAGTTAAACGAAGAAACTTAAGAAAAATAACCCAAAAAAAAATTTTCCAGGCTAAATTTGGTCATTTTAGCGTTGATTACGAATTTTTGGATGCAAAACTAAAATTTTCTTCAATTTATCTGCTTAAGGAACCCAAACTTCCCCTACTCTTGAGAGTGGTTATATTCAAAAATCCCCCTTTTTACCTCTATTTTTTTGGGGGGACCCCTAATTTCTCAACAGTCCCCTCCCCAAAAAGTTTTTGTGAACGCTTTCTTGTGACTTTCAGAGCAGGTGCACAGTTCGAAGCAAGCTGGGTTCAACTTTTTTCAGATGTCCCTAGCAATTATTTTCATGCAGTCAAATATTAAAACAATAAAATACATTTTAAGGTTCTCAACGTCTGTATACATCTATCTTTAGATGAAAAGAAAATTCCCAAGCCCAAAAAGCGGAAAAAGCGAGAAATAAGTCAGTCAGTTTGTATTTGTGAGCGATAGAATACAATAGAATTAGAGCAATTGTTTGCATCAGCCAATCAGAAGTCGTTGATTACTGACGAAACCGCAAACTAGTGACTAACTTCACGTGCTAGAACCAGAAAGCGGAGAGAACAGATTCTGTTGCGGTCTGAAGGTCTTAGCTGTCTTCCGCATTACAGACTTTGAGCAGTGGTTTGCCGTTTAGCGCAGTAGTGGTTGACATTCCTCATGCGGAGAAAACACTCTGTGACAGGCTCTATATTTTTTGCTTCGTGGTTCGACAACGAATGAACGGAACGAGGGAGGCAACGGCAGCATATTTCTCTGTGACCCAAAGTACATTGGCATGAAACCTTCCCAGGACAAAGTGAGTGTTTCTAATGCCACGTTTACGAGTATTGATCTTTTATCTCCTTTGTTTTCGAAAATAAGGTGGCAGGTCTTAGTTGTGACTTGGAAACTTGAAGAAACGATATGGTCTTAGACTGAATTGTGAAACTCGCGGATGGCTTGAGTTTTAAACGCCAGAGTTCGTCGGAGAAGGCAGGAATACTATTGTTTTCGTTAAAATTGTAATTCATTTGCCTTTTTATTTAATCAATAAGCTTAATATTTTATATGAAGGATAAATTTAACAAGACCTGCTGACATATATCAGCTTATACAAGTTTTAAGAATTTGTCAAAGAATTTCAGTTTCACTTTGGAAGGCTTCAAGAACTTTTATTTATCTAGGATTTATGTATTTATTTTATTTTTATTGTTAGGACACTGAGAAAATGGGTAGATCCAGAAACTTGATGGTAGCAGAACATCTTGCTTTCAAGAATGACCACCATATTCGAAATGTTTTCGAAGCTCTCAACGAACAACGACAAAGCGCGCGCTACACTGATACTGTTCTGAAAATTGGCCTAACAGAAATCAAAGTTCACCGTTGTGTTTTGGCCGCCGCGATTCCTAAGTTGCTAGAAAACCAGGATAGAGAAGAAAAATCTCTCTTAACAATGAACCTAGAAGGCTTAGATCCCAATGCTGTTGAAGCGTTGGTGGAATTTGCCTACACAGGTGAACTCAGCGTATCTGCTGGGGAAGTCCTAAGCCTTTATCATGTGGCTAAAAGTCTCGGGATGAGGGAAGTACAAGACTCCTGTGAGCAGTTTGTTCGCGAGAAAGTTCTTCCATTGGATTGGATGGCGGTGAGAGGCTTTGCAGAGCAACAGGACTGCCCCAGTTTGATGATCGCTGTCGACAAGTTCATCGAACAGCATGTGGGAGAAATCTACCATAAAAAGGATTTTTTCCAGTTGCCGCGTTTGCAAATCGAGCTTGCTTCCACAAACGACAGACCGAGAGAAAGTATAGATTCCGAGAAGCTTTGTAATGTGGCAATAACTTGGGCGCATAAACAACTGGAGGTGCGTGAGTATTTTTATTCATTAACGTGTGCACAATATGGATCGGATCCTGTTTGGTGTCACGTCCGCTTCTGTTTGTTTACAAAACATATGCAGTTATATATCCACGTTCATGTACAGGACAAGAAAGTTCTCGCTTTTAGTTCAAATCAATCAGTTCTTTTTGAAGGTCCATTTGTAGAGAGCAGGTAAATTTGTTCTCTTGGTGGCCACTTTAAAGTGGTTGATTTTCGCGGGAAACAGTTTAGGCGGGAAATGTTGTTATTGTATTCTTCTGCTCCTTGAAAACATTCAAAGCTTGCGGTTATCGTGAAAACTTCTTTCGGTGATTTTCTTCAAATTGTGGCGTTTAAGACCCTTAAAATGCAGTCTGTTTAACAGCTAGGAATTTCTAGCTAAACTGCAGAATACCCGGCCAGTTATTTGCATATGAATAGCATAGATGTCTCATTCTTCAAATGATGCCGATACTAGGACACAATAGTGGCCGGGTATTCAGTTACTAAAAAATGTCCCAAAAATTACTAATTAGATTACATGCTTGAAGTGGGTACCCAAAGAGGCACAGAAGGTCACATGTGTTTGTGGTTGTGCTTCAAAAATACAGGTGGCAACAATATATGAACAATAGTTGTTTGTTAAAATACTTTTTATGCAGTTCTGGTGGATGCAGCAATAAACATTTATTGAGTGTTTTCCTCAAATATTATGTTTTCTCAACTTGGCCTTTGAGGCACATGAGATTCTTGGAGAGAAACAAACTAGTTTAGACACCTGTCATTGGGTGATTTGTCATGGAGAACAACTACAGATGTCATGCAGAGAAAAAGGAACACAACTGGGCCTTTGACCAGAAGAGAATTGTCCACTTTGTTATGGATCCTACATTCACAGTTACTCAAGTATTTTTCTCTCATTCTTTTTCCTAGGAAGGTAATATTGATCTGAGGGGTTTACTTGAGAAAACCCACATCATGTTCTTGACAGCAGATGGTGAACTGAAGGAGTGCACAGTGGAAGATCTTGATGCTGAGGATGAAAAGTCCAAGCTCATCACCACGGAAGCTCAGCGTGAATACATTCGCTACACATCACTGGGGCAGCCAACCAAAACAGAAGTGAACAGTAGTGATGACGAAGAGGAAATGACCATTATCATTAAGAACAACAACAACAACAAGAGGAAATGCTCTTGGATAACAGAAAAAGACTTCCGCTTGATTGGTGCTGTCCAGAGTAGTGACAGTGCTTGTGCTGGGGTGGCAACAGTTGCTGGAATGTTGGTGGCAATATCAATTCACACTCAAACTCCATCTAGTTGCAATAACTCAGACACTGCAGATTTGTCAAATGGAGAGGAATGGGTACTTGTTGCGCCAATGAGTAGAGGTAGATGACAGCATAATTCATTTTTTTTATCTTTGTGAAAATACTCTTTAGCCTCAACTTAGATAGTCTTAAGGCAACCCTAAGGCACTGTTTACTGCTGGAAGTTTGGGAGGAATGTGATGGCAACAATACTAATTATTACCACAATGCAAAGTCGTGTCAAGGGTGATGCACATAGCATTTTTGCTGTTGTAAACTGGCTTAAGAAGTTTCAAGTTGAAGGCATGCTTTCAAGTAGTGTTAAATCCAAAAACAAAGTCAGTCTTAAACCTTTGGAACAAACTTGGTATTTTCTACTCAAATGCCTTTGTTTGGTGGGTGAAATCAGCTGGTTCTTAGCTGCCTTTTGGGGTCTACAGCTGAATTGCAATAACACTAAAAAGATCATTGCAAATTCATTGTCAAGTGATTATTCTTTCTTAGGCTTCTTTCCAACTTCTTACGTAATTGCTTTCTTAATTATGTTTGTCATTCTCTCCAAAATTATTTCATCTCTACAGTTAACAATAAAGCCTTTTCACTTGTTCTCTTTCCTACAAGGTCGCTGTAGTGTGGGAGCAGTGGTTCTCAATGGAAAACTTTATGCGGTTGGTGGCTATGATAGAGGTGATTGCCTCAACACAGTAGAACAGTACGACCCACAGATAAATGAATGGATGCCTGTGACTAACATGAACTCTCCAAGAGGACGACTGGGAGCCGAGGTGATAAATGGCAAGATCTATGCCATTGGTGGATCCAATGGTCATACGGAACTTAGCACAGTTGAAGTTTTTGATGAATCTACAAACACTTGGAAACTGGTGCAGTCAATGCTTCAGTGTCGGTGTAGTTTTGGGACTGGAGTCATCAATGAGCAAATTTTTGCGGTTGGTGGATATGAAGGGCCCAGGAACCTAAAAAGTGTTGAGATGTACAATCCTGTTAAGGAAGAGTGGATAAGAGTTGCACCCATGAACACAGAGAGAAATAACTTGTGTGTGGAGGCCTTAGATGGCAAGCTCTATGCCATTGGTGGCTATAATGGATGGACATGCTTCAACACCGTGGAATGTTATGACCCAGAAGAAGACCACTGGTTCTTTGTTCCACCCATGAAAACTCATCGCCGTGGTGCTGGTGCTGCAGTTCTTCATGGCAAGTTGTATGTGATTGGTGGTTCAGATGGCACAAATTTCTTGAATAGTGTTGAATGTTATGACCCCACCACCAATGACTGGAAAATTGTGGGAAGCCTCAATACCCCCCGTCACAATGTTGGTGCGGTTGCCATTGGAGATCACATATATGCTGTTGGTGGGTTTGGTGGGTCATCGTTTTTGAAATCCATTGAATACTATGATGCCACGAGTGACACCTGGAACAATTTTGTTACGTAAAAAAGATAGTGCCTCTTTTATGCACAGTCACAAAAAACAGGGTTGTTAATATTGTCTGAAGGGATCTTATGACACTTTAAGAGATTCTTCATATTGGAAGGGACTCAGTGGCACTTAATAATAAAACTTTATTCAGTGCCACCATGAATCCTTGGATTGTTGTTGTGCTTGGACTGCATTCAATACATGATACGTTAATTTAATTAATTTTGACAGCTGTTTTAGTCAGTTTTGTGACAGCTTAATTAATTAAAAGATGTATATTATTTACTATTGTTTTGTGAGTACTTCAATCTTTATATGCTTTGATAATTATTAATTATTTTTACTTTTGGAATAATTACAATAAACTTCAGCAAGATTTTTCTTGAGGGAAAGAAACTATTGATGTGTGAGCTCATTGAAGTGGTTCTCTGGTATTGACACACTCTTAATTAAAAAGACGAAAAAATAGAATTCTGTAATGCTATTATTTTAGTAATCAATACAGAAAAACCATTTCTAAGATTATAATCATAGCTTTTTACTTCCTGTTTTTGTGTGTTTTCTATGAAAAAAATACCACAGCAATAAGAGATTCTGACCAATTGGAATGCTTTTAGTATTGTGGTTAATAATATTTATAACTGATAACTTATTTTACAAACATTCAGGATGTGTGATTTTAGTAGGAGATGAGTTTGACTCAAAGCTTGTTTGTTTCCATTTTGATGTGGTCTGCACCGTTTTTAAGATTTCTGCTGTAGTTGAGTGATCAAATTGCTGTGCCAAATTTACCAAATAATTTTTGAGCATCCATTGGCACACAATAGTGACAAAAAGGATAATAATTTAATTAATATTATTTTTATTTGCAAAAAAAAAGTTCTGTTCTCCGAGACGTTTTTGGCCTCTTTACTTGGAGAGCTACAACTTACAAACCCCCTAGTTTGAAGCTTCCTATTCATAACCAATGCAGCAACTTGATAGCAGTTTTTATCTCTCCTCTTGATGATCGAAATTTCAATTCAAGTTTTATAGAGTAATGTTGAAATGTGTAATCTTTTGTTTTCCACGTGTAAAAAATCTTTACCACATTAAATATAAATGGAATAGAAACCAGTGTTAAATTATTGCGACTTGTAAGAGCAGCTTGTTTCATTTAAAATGACTGTAAATGTCTTTTCCTGTAAGTTAATTAAAGGTACGTAAAGTAGATTACTTTACGTGAAACTTCCAAAATGGACAAAAAAATTTATTGTCCCTTTTCTTGCTCTCTTTGTTGTGGCAAAGTATGACAACTTGGACTTCTTTTCCCAAATGAGAGGCAAAAGTGTTTCTGGTCGAAAAGTCACTTACTGTCAAGCGTAGCTGAAGCAGAGCAGGGAAGAAATAAAATGATGGGTGTTCAGAAGCAGAAATAAAAAAGGCCACCACATAATTTTATTGTTAATTGTTCTTTCATCTTTATGTGAATAAGAATTTCTAGCCTCATTGACATGTGTAACATTGAAAAGACTTTCTGTAAAACAAGGTTAGGCAAACTAGTAAGCACAAAGATAAAAGGACATTATTTGCTTCCATTTTTGCATTTGATCTATGATACCCAGTGTGCAGCTGGGAGTTGATTTTAATGAGGGAGGAAGCAACCAGTGGAAAACCCTAAGTCAGATTTTGGTCAACTGAACTGAAAGTCTGCTGATGACCTCTCATTGAGTGGGCATCTCACACCTTGCAGAAGTTGCCTGCAACTTGAAAGTCACTAGGGAGTTAAAGTAAGAAACCATGACGGCTACAGCAGTGAACACCGGTGTGACCCTTTAACCAACTGAGTTATGAAGCCACTGACATTGGGAGCTGGTCATTTGTGGATTCAAGTGTTCCTGTGATGAATGAATCAATCAATGAACGAAATGATATACAAGTAAATGAAATGAATCATACATGTATATCGAACTGTGAGCTATTGGCCCTCCTCCAAAGAGGGGAATTTAAGGAAGTTTAAGCCTACGATCGTGCCTCCTGTCTGTATTCCCTTGGTTGGATAAGAGTACTGAACACACTCCTGACTACTTTGTATTCAATCGCAGTTTAATGGCCTGGCTCCTATAGCTCAGTGGTAGAGCATCCTAAGGGCTGTCAGGGACGATTTACATGGTACAAGTTTTGTCGCATGCGACATGCACAGTCAGTTAGTGTGCGACCTTAGTGCAAGAGGTCCTGAGTTTGATCCCCAGATCTCACATCCTTGTTTCGACTTCTTTCCTTTCAATGTAGCCTAAGTAGCTTTAAATACCCTGAAAACGGAGCACTGATGGAAAGAGGGGGGTAAAAGTAGCGCACCGTCGGCTTCCTGGGAGAATACCCTCTAGAGGGTAAAGGAATTACCAACGTTGAATAAGGTGTACATACCTTTAATCTCTTATGACAGGCCCACGACATGATTTACAATTGTTGTGTATGTCAGAAAAAATGTAGTAGCATTTGAGAAGCTGTTTTAAAACGCTACGACAATCGTACATAAGTCATGTCATATGCCTGTAATGAGCTTGTCGCATGTGACAAAAATTGTATCGTGTAAATCAGCCCTAACTGGTAATCGGAAGGTCGTAGGTTGGTCTCTTGCAAAGGAGACTGATTTTCTCCAAGTATCCCTGAGTCAACATCCAAAAATACAATCTGTCGTAATTTTTTTTTTGCTACCCCAACCATATTAATTTTTATTACTTGGTATCTATTACAGACTCAAGAGGTAATGAAATACTACCTACAGCTTCAGTTCACTGTAAAAATATCAGACTTTACAACCTTTTTTTTGAAGTTTTCAGTAAAGTTATCATACATACAGTAAAATTGGCTGAATTTTTTTACAGTAACACTGTACCTACAGTAATAGTTTTGACTTGTTATAAACTAAGGCTTAAACGTTAATGTTTCAGAAATGAAATATTAAAAGATCAGAAAGATACTAGAATATCCGGCCATTATTGTACTCTTGTAGCATTATCCTTTGAAGAACGAGGCATATAACAATATGTATTGGTATTTATAAAATAATTAGGATAGTATGTGCACTCCCATTTGTCAATAGCTGTGTTTAGATAAGAGCATGGAACATGGCTGTGACATCACACGAATTTTAATTGGTTATGTGTTGTCAGACGAGAGTTTTGATTGGCTGGTAAGAAATATGAGCGTGTATCAAGAAAATCTTTTTCAAACAAGAAGTGAAAAAGACCAACAATTTCCTTCATTTCTCGAGTTATCTTTGAGAACTATTTTATAAAAGCAATAGAGGAATCTTTTCTGTGTTTCCATAGCCTCATCTAAACACTCGAGGGAGTTGGGAGAATTCTCGACAGTTATGCAGACCCTCGACTGCATCTGAGTCCGGTTTGTACAACTGTCTCGAACTCTCCCAACTCCCCCTCGTGTTTAGACGAGGCTATGGAAACAAGGAAAACGTCTTCTATTGCTTAAATACATCTACAGGTACTAAAACAGCGGATAGCACTGAACGCACTATCTGATTGGCTACGCAAATACAGAATATCCTTTGCTATTCGCCTCTGAGCAGCTCATGTGTGATTTGCGCTCAAACATATTGTAATTGTTGCAGGAATAAATGAGTTAAAATCATCTTTTTGTGCTATAATATTATCTCACCATTTAAGTATATACTAAAACAACCTCAGTGTCAGTGACTAGTAGTGGGGATATATATACCTCCCCACTTTGCGGCTCAGTAAATATCCACCACTAGCCACTTCTACTTTGGTAAATACATGTAGTTGTTAACTATTCTTATGCAAACAAGTGGACGAGTATTCTAAAATCTAGCCTAAAGATCAATGAAAATTAATATTATTCTTGCAAATTTCATATCACTAAAGTAAGTCCACAGTATGGCCAGTCTGCTTTAACAACTACTATAAAAATTATCTGAGCAAAAGGCATTTAACCCATTGACTTCTCCTGATGGCACCAAAGGGCGCCCCCAGTTATCAAGTAAAATTGTTGAGCACTAGACAGAGCATATCTGTTAAGTACGGTGGCTTGTAAGGGCCATCAATAGTTCAGAAAAAAAATTCGATAATGACACTTCGTAACTGTCAATTGACACACATAACTGACAATTGACACTTACAAGTACCAAGTAAGTGTCAATTGCCAGTTATAAGTGTTAATTGCTACTTATAAGTGTCAATTGCCGGTTATAAGTGTCAATTGCTACTTATAAGTGTCAAATGCCATTTATAAGTGTGAATTGCCAGTTACTATCGTTGACAGTTGGAAGAGTAAATGCCAGTTATAAGTGTCAATTGACAGTTACTAAGTGTCATTATGAAATTTTTTTTCTGAACTATTGATGGCCCTTACAAACCACCGTAGTTAAGTTCAGTGGGTTAAGGGCAGTCTTCAAATTTAGCTCCTCGTGACTGATGCAGATAACCAAATAAGGAGCCAATAAAAACACATACATGTATTGCCAGTGCTAATCATGGTAAAATGGCCAGGAAACTGAACATGAGCAACTTCATTATTAATTTAGCTAAGTTTACCTCTGCTGGATTGACCTATTTTTGGTATTTAGGACTATTAATAAAGCCTCCATTTTTTAGGTGGTCTCCAAAGACTGCTACGCAAAAAATATTAATAAAATTAATAAATTAACATGATAATTGGATTTTAATATCAATGGAAATCTAAGGAAAAAGAGGTAATCAACAGTACTATCAAATAATTCAACTTTTTTCAACAACAATTATTTTATTAGTCGAGTATTGTTAGTATAAGAGTGAGTGGTGAACAAGGCAGCTTGAAAAGAAAACTGGTTCAAATGTAACATATTAAATATAGTTTTCTACTCTGCAAAATAGGCACATTGTGGAAGACCTAATGAACAAAAAAACTGCTGCTCCAACTTCACGCACCAGTGAGGTTTCATGTGAAGTCTTCATGACAATTGTTCAAGGCTTCGCACAGTCTCCACTTTTGTTTTTCAAACTTTACTTTTCCAGTCTTTCGTTGAGAAATTCTTCCACGCTGTCTGTATTCCATTTTTCAATGCTGGAAGATAATACAGTAGTTGCATTAACATTTTTTCCCTCAAATCAAACTAAACATTGCACTTCAGTCTGTAACAAGATTGCAATGCACATTGTAAATTTCACTCATATTTCATTTGAATGGCATACATGTATGACAAAAAATTAATGCAGTGCTAAGGTCACAATTATGCAAACCATGCAATTCACAACACAGACCATGACCATTTAACTGATTTTATATTGGGATAAAGAACACTGATTACCCAACTATAAAACACATGAACTACACAGGACTTGTAATGATCTCAATCAGCTGGCTCAGGTGGGTTTGCATATTCCTGTCACAGCCAAACCAATGCTTGGGTTTCACTCGTGTGATCAGCAGCAATGTTTTTCAGCGAAAACAAAAGACAAAGTTTGCAGAATAATAGAGTTCAATTCCCGGAGGATCACATTGGGACTCCAACATGGCGGCCATGATATTTTCGATCACAGTCCCAGCATTAGTCAAGCCAAGATGATCACTTTTTTCAATACTTTTTTAATAAAAAACATGACTCAGATTTGGATTTTTATCATCTCATGCTGATATTATCTCTCATTCATTTGCTGTGCCGACTGAGCACTCAAAGATAAAATTTGTATCCCTGCCAGGTATGTTACATGTATATCCTCTGTGCATCATACAACACTGCCACTCACATTGTAAAAACTGTAGAGTGACCCATCTCCTATTCATACACGTATTGTATCAATGATTTACACATAAAAGTGCACACACCTGAGGACCTCTTTAATCTCATTATCTTTGTCATGAAGTTTGAGAACTGGATCGGCTCCTCGTACAAACTGCAAAATATAGCAAAGAAACAAGAAAAGAATAAGTTCATGTAAAGAACATTTCAAAAGCCATTGAAGCCATCTAAGTATGAAGATTAGGCAATAGCTTAAAAAAAACAGCTGAACCATAACACCATGTCATATGACAGATATTTTATTTTAGAGACATTGACAACAGCAACACCCATTAATAACACAAAATAACCAAGAGATTAAAGGTCAGGCTCTCTGTTATGGAACTTTATTTACCCTTTTTGGTGAAATCTTGTAAAATAATAAACATTAAGAGTTTAAAAGACAGGATTCGCCTGAAAAGAGATTTCTAAATTAAGCATAAAACTGTAAAAATGAATGATAAAAAAAATAAAATCTGATGTTTCGGAGTAGTCATGACTCCATTATCAAGGAAAAAATTATATATCAGATCATGCAAATTAAAGTATTTAAATAAAGAGCTTTTGGTACGAAGAGTTAACAAAGGTGAGACGATTAATACTTTCTCAGGAATGGAGTCTGATTGCACGTTGAGATTTGGCTTTAATTAAAGCTCTTATGAAAAGCATTTTGTGCACTAAACAGGCAAATTTGTTCCTGCATTTCTTTAAGCACTTTGAAACGCTTTAGCAGGTCCTGAGGCATCATCCTGTGCACATTCTTGTAGTGTTTGGCAATGGAAAAAAGGAAAGGAACTTTATTTAAGTGTCTAATCTTCTAGCGCCGTTGAGCACTAATTGGGGACACTGTAAATTGAAATTAACAAGTTAACGCAGATCAAATCAAATTTTGGTTTTTGAGGAGAGGGGAAAACCGGTCGGGAGTACCCGGAGAAAAACCTCTCTCTTGTTTGTGTCATTATACACGATTATGTACAAATGTCCGCGTGGGTAACCAACATAACCCGCATCACACAGGTCACATTAAAAACTATACACAACACACTGCTGTTTTACAATTGGTGGCTCTGTTTATTTCACATTTAACTCTTGTTGAATTTTCCAGTTCACAAACACAGGCTGGATGGTGGTGTGTATTTTTGGGCTCAGGAGCCCGTTTCTCAAAAGTCCCAAAAACTTTTTGGGCCCGAAAAGCCATTTGTGAAACTGCCAACTGCTTGTTTTGGAAAGCCAATCTTTTAACATGTTTTCAAGGTAACAGAAAGAAAAATAACTGTGAAGTTTGATGATTTAAATCATCTTTGTTCTTGAGATACAAAGGGAATTGTGACACCCGAAAATGGCCCGTAAAGTTTCGGGACTTTCGAGAAACAGGCCCCTGGTCATTTAATTACAATACCTGCCGAGATTTGATTGCCTAGATTGCCTTAATTTGCCTTGATTTGCCTAGATTGCCTTGGCAAGTGCAAGGGATCAATAATATTAATATGATCTGCCATCACTTTTTATCCATTCATCACACCAATTCTCT
>NC_090884.1:61615370-61637870 GCF_036669925.1 Montipora capricornis
AAACATGTTTACAGTAGCTATCCCCCCAAATCCACCACTTGGGAAAAACCAAGTTATGAGGAGATGACTGCTTGGGACTCGCTAGAACGTGGCACCAAAGAATACAAGAAGTTACTTGTCAAGGCCCTGGCTGTTTTCCATCCTGATAAGGTGGATGATAAGGAACATGGGATGAAATGGAAGGTGCTGAGTGAAGAAATCACCAAAATGATTACTAATTATTATGAAAACACAAAATTTTCTTCTTAAATCTTGGATTATAAGTAGAAATTATTGTTCAAGATAATGGTAATCCACTGCGTTTTACAAACTTTTGAAATGAAATAGTCGAGTTCAAGGCTAGAGTTTTAAATGTTTCTGTTTTTAATGGTATAGAGAATGTCACGATGTGCTTTACATTGATGTAAAGAAGGTAACAATACTAATTGCTGACAGTTGCTGTAGTTTAGCAGTGACAGACAGTATTTGGTTTTTATTATTGGTTTTTTAAAAAATTAGCCCCTTCAGCAAATTGTTGTATTGAAGTAGCATCCCAAATGCTCTTATGCTCCACAAACCCCCAACAATGTTTCTGCAGCATCCTGGGGCTGGTTGCTCAGAGCCTGGTTAGCGCTAACTGTTGGTTGAGAGTTGTCAAACCTATGGTGTTTAATGATGGTTAACGCTAACCATGCTTGAAGCAACCTTGGCCAGGTTGATGTAAGGACAAGTATGGCTGTACATGTATATTGATAATTTAAGCTGTGTTTGCTGCCCTCCCCCCCGCCACTATCAAAGTAGAAAGCAGTTGTTGGTTTTGAGGTAATACTAACTTGATTGCACATTGATTAGAATTTCTTCTTTAGTAATGGCAGCAAAAAGTTCAGGTGTCAAATCCATCCCATTTTAAAAGGTGGTTAAGAATTATGAAAATGTAATTTTATGAGATTTTTTAAAATGAAACTAATTATAGATTTATTGGTATGATTATGATTGTTGTTACCATTTCTACCGGTGTTGTGGACTCCCCCACCCCCCCCCCCCCCCCTCTTCTTGAAACCACATACTGTACCAACACCATGCTAAAAGGGTCCATATATATCTCTGATTTTCCTTTTTTAATTGTGCTAAAAGGAAACGGTTGGTTAGTGAGTTATTTGCCTTAACCCATTCACACCTCAAATGCCGTAGGACACCCCTCATTGACAAGTAAAATTGTCTGGCGTTAGACAGAGTAAAGTCTATTAACTGTCTATCTCAGATCTCAACACTTTCCTTTTTTCCTTGGAGCATTTAAGGCCGGTGCCTACCGCGGTACTATTGTTATTGTGGGCATGTTCTGCGCATTTCACAATACTCTGGTTTCCTATCGGTGATGCTTACTAATAGATCGTTTTCAAGTGACGTCACAGCGGCCATGTTGGTATACAAGAACAATAGACATTCTCTCCTTTGGGAACCAAACTCTATTTTTATACATATTCCATGAATACATTTTGTATTGTTTTGTACACCAATATGGCCGCCAAGTCACGTGAGTGAAAACCATCTGTACAGCAATATTTTTGCACGGTTTAAAACTATGCAGAGAAAGTAGATCTTAGTAAGTACTCTTGGTATCCAAAAAGATTGGTGGTAACCACTAATTTTTCAGAGATAATTAACCCATTGACTCCTGGGGGTTCCCCATTAACGAGTAAATTGTCTGGTGTTAGAGTAAAAGTCTAAGTATGGCCGGTTTAGGAGTGAATGGGTTAAGCTTCAGTTTGAGAAAGAACACCATACATGGCTTTGTATTTTAAAACACAATATTTAATGTTCATGAATTAGCTATGAAAAATGTGTGGTTAGCGCCAATTTTCTTTTTCGATTTCAGTAACACTTGTTAAGATCTACATTTCCTGCTTAAATTATCATAAACTGGAGCAAAAATACTTTTGAATTGGTAGGCACTGTCCTTAACCTCCTCTACAAGCAGACTATTTAATGTCACAAAAAATGCTATTTTCCAAGTTAACTGAGCCATTGATTGATTTTTTTAATTAATAAATACGGTTGCACACTCATGGTCCCTTTCAAAATGATACCCGTTTTCAGAGAAAAATGAAGTGACCATACACAGCTTCCCAAACCCCGCAAAACTCAGTGCTTTGAGAAACTATTTGCGCAGCACTGTCATGATTACCTCTCATTTTAGAGTACCTACAATGTAGCCTTGGGTGTTGCTAAAGTATCTCTGAGCATTTTCCCTTCCAACTATGGTTGACAGATCATAACACTGGGAACTCCATGCCCAACTCGGCAAAGGTAGTGTACAGCAAGTCAACAATAGGCTATTTTAGTTGTTGGCTCAGTGACCTAGTCTATGAATGGCTGCAAGGCTGCTGGTGACCTTGTGTTAATACAGTTCTCACTGGTTTTTTTTATCATGTAAATTATGTTGCTGTAATTCTAATTAGTCTACATTCCCATTAGAAAAGCACCAAGGTTTCTATCAAAGCAGGGTCACCGGTCAAAGCGAGAAATAGGGCCGGCGAATACCCCCGGGGGGGACTCCCATATGGAACAGATGGGGATGTTCGTCGGAAATTTTGAATTTAACTCCTCAAGGAGACCATCTGGGCATGGCTCAAGCTTTTTGTGACCCCTAAAGGAGACTAATCTGGGCATTCCTTAAGGAAATTGTGACCCCTAAAAACAAGTTAAAAAGAAAATTTGACTTCTGGTTCTCTTCACATAATTCTGTGTTTCTTTTCGGCTTAAAATATTGGCGCTTTGCCCGGAACACCCTAAGCGAGACCAAAATCCAAAATTTACACTCCTAAGCGAGACGATGAGCATCCCTGTCTGTTTCATATGGGAGTCACCCCCCCCCCTCCCCCCCGGGGGGGAATACCTCGAAAGGTTTTACCTTTTTTCCGACATCATTCCACCGAGATGAACCGTTCCATTTGAATTCTCTCCGGAATTACCGAAAATTCCATTCAAATGGTAAGCGCTCAAATTTAAATTCCATGGCTGTATTCTCTGCGCAGGGGGTAATTCTTCCCTTACTGGACGCGAGTGATTGGTGACGAGGCAGTGTTTTGAAAGGGAAAGCAATGCGTAGATACTTCATTTTCTACCTTTTGCGTTCATTTGTCTGTGATTTGGGGGACAAATAACGGTGCTGTTGGTGTAAAGAAAAACCTCAGTATTGTTTTCAAAGATGACGAAGGACGAATTAGGAAATGGCAGTGTTTCCTCTCTGCTTGAAATATGCATGAAATCTTCTTTGGAGTACCTCGAATCATGGCAGTTGCCAAAGCATATAGGCATTTTTCTTCCAGAAGATATTTGCGAAGCACTCATCTGTAGGAAGTTAAAGACGGGAAATTGTGATGATGAATTTTTAGCTACATTTTTCGCTGATGTGCGCACAAGCCGAATGACCAGGGCTCATCTAAGTTGTTCTGCAATAACGGATGCAGGGATAGAAATGATATCTTGTCATCCACTTCGAGAAGTTGATGTTTCGAGGTGCTTGGCGCTGTCGGAGAAATCTATCCAATCCTTGATCAAGTGCAAAGACACTTTGACGTCCCTAAATATCGCTTATTGTCGGCAAATGAGCTCGCACAGGGGGTTGCAACATTTAACAAACCTCAGAAACTTGGATATCACCTGCACGTTTGCCATTGATCAAAGGGAATTTGAAAGCCTCGCACCGCTTGTTTATCTCAAAAGACTGGTTTTAAGTGGAACAAGCATTAGGTCCCTTGAGCCCATAACCAGTATGACCTCTCTAACTACTCTTGATTTATCGAATTGTTCGTCTCTGGAAACTATCAAGCCTCTGGACTCTATAAAGGGGTACATGGTTTTTTGTTTATTACTTGACAGCTACTATGCAGTTAATAATAGGCAACTAAGCATTGTGGATGTCTAGTTGCAGTTACCTCTGCACAGATGTAAGCTGAAAAGCAGAGAAAATACGATCAGCCTATTTTTTTGCGTTTAGTTACGATTGAATTATCAGGTCACTTATATCCTTTCAATTTGTTTCCAATTCTTCAAGTTCAAAGACTTCTTACAGGTACACTAAGGAAAAATATTTGGGTTTTTTTTGTCCCAGATAAAACCAGAAGAGTTTTGGCATAAAAATACTGCTGAAAAATTGAGTGGACCCCAAAAATGTGAACCCTAGTTAAGACAAACGTTGCACTACTAAAGTAGAACCAAAGTATATTTCTCCAAGATTACCATCATATTAATTTCCTCTTATTTCACCCTTTGTAATGTAAATCATCTGGACAATCATATCAACCCCCTATAACCCTTTCCCTCTTAAGAGTGATACTTGGAGATTTTACTCTGTCTAATTCCAGATGATTTTATCCCTCATCAGTTGGGGTCATTTCCAGGGTGGAAAGGTTAACTCCTTGTTTGTCCTCAACATGTGATAATGCGCTTTATTATATAAACGCCAATGAAATACCAGGTGGTCTTTTGCAAGAAAACATGATATCTTCACATGTGAAAATAACATGTTATCTTCACATGTGAAAAGATCACTATTGCTATGCTTACATAATAAATTGTGCCATTGTTCTTTGTAAGGGCTACAAAACATTAAAGTGAAATGGTTTAGTATTTCATATGATGTTTATATAGTAAACAGAACATAACATGACCACTTGGAGTTATGAAATTTCTCTTCTTGCGTTGAAAAAATATTTCACTTGTTCACTATTCTCACTTGTGAAATATTTTTTCAACACTCGAAGAGAAATTTTGTATCCGGGCGGCCATGTAAAACCCTCTGTTTTTTACCTCCCTTGAATAAAGTACTGGAGTGAATTTGTTTTAAACAGAGTAAACCCATTGACCCCTCAGATGTCCAAGGATGCCCCTAGTTCATGAGTAAAATCATCTGGAATTAGACATAGTAAAATCTCTTAAATCTCCCATCTCCCAGGAGTCAATAGGTTAAAAAGGGGGTATGATGAATCCCAAAGGTGGCATAAAAGTCAAGGATGAATGGGTTATGTGATTCTGATTATTATGTAACAATTTGGTACACTTGTTAATAACATAGTGATATGAATAATGTAACATAAACTCAAAACCTACTTTTCAAGGGTGCTATGTATACTGAAGGAGCTGCAGCAGACACTTTGAAACTCATTCGGAGTATGTGACATTGTGCTTGAAGTTATGTTAACTTAACATCTTTTACATCTTTGAATAGACTGATTTTAGTCGTTTCAGTTTAATTCCGTCAGGCTGCAAGCCTTAGTCGCACCATAGAGCTAAACGGCCCTTTATCTCTATTGTGCTGGACTACTAGCAATGTTTACATTTAAACCCAGTCCATGTAAAGGTCCTTCCCCTCTCTTCCAAACTATTTACCACAACCTTTTTCCTCTCTAGGACACTTTGCTGGTTATCTTTGTACAACTGCAAGAAAGTGTTCACATCAGAGGAATCAATATGCACATTGCAGCAACTGAAACAGTTGCAACATCTTGATTTATCAGAAGATGATCCAGATGATCCTTTTAGGTTTGGTTTACTGTGGGATTTGCCCCTTGTCAATGCACAAGTCTTGGAGCAGTTACTTTCTTCTCTTCCCAATGTAAAGTCATTGGACCTTTCAGGTGAGTTATCAAGACGTGTAAATGTTGTGGTTCAAATCAGTGTTGACGGTTTCTGATTCACATGGTAAATCAAGAAAAAATTTGTACCACAGCATAGACAATGGCTTTTCAAAAGTGGAGGTTAGGTACCTGAGACATCAAGAAGCTTCCATTGTCAGGAGTCAATTCCTAGATGCAGGCGACTCTCCTTTGTTCTGAAGAAGGGTTGATGCTCAAAACGTCAGCTCACAAATCTTTCTAGTGGTGGTTAATTTACTTTAAGAGCATTTTTAAAATGACTGTCGAAAGTAATTACACTTAGGTTTAAAAATCTTGCGCCAGGTTATCAACCAATGGGAAGGGAAACCAAAACCAATCATGACTTGCACACACAATTTCCCCGTGCTTTGAGCAAGTTAAATGGAATACCGTAAAATCCAGAAAATACGCCCCTCCGTACATAAGCCCCTCCAAATGTAAGCCCCCAGGGAGCTTGTACTTGGAAAATTGCCCTCAAATACAAAGTAAAGCAAAGCAAAAATGTTAAATTTACTTCCAACTATAAGGCTAGCCCAGTTGATTTGGAAACGCAAATTTCCCTCCGTAGATAAGCCCCTCCGAATGTAAGCCCTTCCAAAAATAAGCCCCACGAAAAGGGCCTTTGAAAAATTAAGCCCCAGGGCTTATTTTTGGAATTTTACGATAGCCCTTTTCACGGTTAGTTTTTCTCATTTGCATTACAATACAATCTAGCATGTATGTGAGGCAATTTCGGGCTATTTTGTAGTTTTTACCCGAAATTGCCTCGCATCCACGTTAGATTACATTGTAATGCAAATGAAAAAAAATAACCGTGGAAAGGGCTATTGCTACAAATTCGGATTGGTTCATGGCACTGTTTGTATTTGCTGTCATTGGTCAAAGTCAAGTTACTTTGGTATTTGTTTTACTGCATGGTAAATACTTCATGTAAGACTACGTATATTGTCCCAACTTTACCAGTGTTACTATGTGTAAGGCCAAGTTCAACTCATTTAATAAAACCAAATTTCTTGTGTTTCACTCCCCATTGAGTGGGGTGCAGCCACAAAGTTTCTTTGGAATCTGCTCGTTTGGAAGGCAAACTATGGCAAATCAGCCAAGTGGCCCTGGGCACCACGAAAGTCAAGCAAATATAACACTGACAGAAATTGGAAAGGAAAGGGAAAGATAACAACTTAACCCATTGACTCCTGGACTGTCCCTCATTGACAAGTAAAATCGTCTGGCGTTGGTGCATATACAAATTAATATAATGGAAAACTGTTGACTTTATTGGTTCTTGTTTCTCTTTTTTGTTAAATCTAATCAATAACTCCTGCAAGGATGAGAACTTGGATTGGATCCTCGACAGGGAGTAATAAATTATTTTAATATTTTACCCTTTGATACACTAAGCCTGATGTTGAGGCCTGCACTCAACCATTACTTCGTGTCAGCAGTCTCCTTCATTTGCATATGGGTCTTTTCATTTTTCACACAAACTTTGTGAAATCACCCCCAGGATACTACACAATTCTTCCTTTCGAGCTAAAGCGACTTTTTTAACCTTTATAAAGTGACTTTTATACCCTTGAATAATTTCCAGTAACCGTCGATACTCTGTAAGAAATGTTGAGATTCATTTACAATTTTGTATTTCGCTTTGGTGGTAGTTTCACTGATCATTTGTTTATTTAACCCATGTAGCTGTTGCTTGCTGTAATAAGTATTTTATTTCAGAATAAAACAGCTCGTCTTAATGAGAAAACTCCTCTGGCGTGTCTTCGTCACATTCGGATTGACCTTTACAGAAATGTGAAATAGGCCTTATTTGAGTTGCCTATTAACCTGATATATATTACATAGCAAGATAAAGATGTGATCAGCAGCTGAATCTTTTAACATAATCAAAAGAAAATGTTTCCATAAGAAGAAACCACTCCCAATCATTTTAGTTTGGGACATCATTGTGGCTCTTATTTGGTCATTTAATAATGTAGACTTAAGTTTTTGACTGTGCAGTGTTTTATTAGTTTCTATTTTCTTTTAGGCAATGCAAAGTTCAAGTTTGAGCACCTAAAGCTGTTTGACCAGTATCTCAAACAGAAGCTCAGTTTTCTGGGCTTGTTCATGACAGACATGTGCCGTTACCCTGAAATTCCTGCCAACCAGGCAAGTACAGTACAGTTTGAATCCTTTTCAAAGAACCTTTGTGTGTTAAAGAACCAGTATTAAAAGCTTGTTTAACAAATAGGGATATTTTTATGTTGTTAAGGTTAGCTTTTTCCACATTTTAAAGTGGGATATGTTTATGTTGTTTACAAGAATTACATCAACGGTTTACGACATCTTTAGCTCTCAAAGAGCCTTCTGTAGTGTGGGAAACTAGTTAAGTCTGGGAGCCGGTATTAGTAACAGAACTTCCTTTATTCGTAGGAATACATACAATATGGCGGCTCTATAGCCACGTTCCCCTACGTATGATCGTGCGAGTAGCCGCTGACCAACATCTCCCCCCTTTACAAAATAACAAAAGAAAGAGACGAGGAGGCAAAACAAACTATAACCCAAAACCCGAAGCCTGGAACCAATACAGCGGGTATCCGATACTCAATTGTCCATAATAGGGTGATGAGAGAGCTACATATTAAGTGTTTGTATATTCATAGACTCTTAGACAAGGCTGATAGATAAAAAAAAACTGATGTCTAGTTTGTGACGTAGTCTTTCAGTCTTTCGGGGGGTTTAATTATCCGTCCAGACCGGGTCTGCTTGACTGGTGATCCTGGCAGCTCCTGGGGCTGTGGTGGGGTCTCCGGAGGGGGTGCGTCAGAGACTTGGGGGTCAACTGGTGCGGAGCCTTTGATTGGTGAATTGACTAGGGTCTGAAGGAGGGGTGTCCCAAAAGGCGTAGGCTGGGGGTGAGCTGAAGGGCGTGGACAGGATTGTGTTTCCTCTGCAGGGTCAAGTGATAGTTTCTGGGAAGCGGATGTATGAGGTGTGCTTGCTTCGACTGCTGCTCGGGGATGGTAGCAGGAGGGCGCGGCAGCAGGCTTCAGGTGGACTCTGTTCCTTCGAATCGTGCGGCCTTGAGCAGTGCGGATTGTGTAAGACCGAGGGTTTTCATGGGTGAGCACTTCTCCATAGATCCATGGTTTCCCACGCTGGTGCGGAGGTGGTTTGGCGTAAGCGTAGGTACCAGTGACAAGTGGTCTTTGTTCGACACTAGCTGATTTGTCGTAGTAGGTCTTGCTATCGCGTCTTTTCTTGGAGATCTCCGCCTCAACGATTTCAAAGTTTAGCATGGTGGGTTTCAAGAGTTGATCGGTGGTGGGGAGTGTGGTTCTGGTGCGTCGTAGCAGCATGCGCTGGGCTGGTGAGTAGGTGTGACCTTGAGGTGGTGTGTTTCTGTATATCAGCATGGCGCTGTGGAAGTCATCAGCCTTTTTTAACATGGATTCTGCAACTTTGACGGCAGCCTCTGCTCTTCCGTTACCCTTAGGGTGATAAGGGGATGATGTGGTATGCCTAAATCCATATTCGACAGAGAACTTTCTGTAGTCTTCACTGATAAACTGTGGACCGTTATCGGTGTGGCAGATTGCCGGAACACCATATCTCGCGAAGTGAGCTTTTGTTTTGTCAATGACTGTGGAGGAAAGGGTATCTTCTAGCTTGTCTACCTCGATCCAGTCAGAGAAATGGCAAACAGTCACTAGGTATCTTTGCTTTTCCAGCTCACAGAGATCTTGACTGATTATCTGCCAGGGACCTGTTAGTATTGGTAAGGATTTCATTGGTTCTTTTGGTGCAGAATGACCATACTGGGCGCAAGTACTACACGCATCACACATGTCTTGGATGGACTTTCGCATGCCGGACCAAAAGAGGACTTCACGTGCCATACGTATGTTCGATTCCCCACCAAAGTGGTTGGCGTGGATCTTGCGAAGCATGTCCTTTTGCATCGAGTGAGGTACCATAACTTGGGCGCTTTTGTAAATGATGCCATTTTTCACTGACAGTTCGTCCCTATAAGTCCAGTAGGGCCGCAGATTCTCGGGGATGCTTGCTCTGTCTGCTGGCCACCCTTTGACAATGACGTTGTATAAGGTGTTCAGTGTGGTGTCTTTGCTAGTTTCCTCACGTAGCTGGTTTTCAGTGATCTCCGTTAGTCTCGGATTCCGTGTGTTGTAATCGGACTCCATCTCCATTCTGAAAACATCAAAGTCCCGTACTCGGGCTGTGATGGGGTGGGGGAGGGCTGCGCGAGAGAGTGTGTCTGCTAGGTAGAGAGTCGGTCCTCTCTTGTACGTTATTGTGAACTGGTAACGCTGTAATCTCATAAGCATTCGTTGTAGGCGGGCTGGTGCCTTGTTCAGTGGTTTCTTCATAATGGTTTCTAATGGCTGGTGATCCGTGTGGACTGCAATGTCAGTCTTGCCATACAGCCACTGGTCAAACTTTTCGAAGCAGTTGCAGATTGCTAGGCACTCTTTCTCGATCTGAGAGTAGCGCTGTTCTGTAGGATTCATGCTTGACGAGGTGAAGGCAACTGGTTGTAGTTTGCCGTCATCCCTGGGCTGTAAAAGGGCGCCGCCGACAGCATTATCACTGGCGTCCGTCTGGAGGACAACTGGTTTCCGAAGATCATAATAGGCTAAGACTGAGGCGGACGAAATCAGTTGTTTGGCCTTGTTGAAGGCTTTTTCTTGAGCCATGGACCATGAAAATGGTACAGCGTCCTGGGTCAACATGCGTAAGGGTTGAATCACAGAGCTTAGGTTGGGGCAGAAGGGCGAAAGATAGTTAACCATGCCTATGAAGCGAAGGAGTGCTGGTTTGTTCTGCGGTGTGGCCATCTGTGTTATTGCCTCTACTTTGTCTGGGTCAGGTTTCAAACCATTATCCGAGATAATTGTGCCCATGAACTTGACCTCTTTAAGCTTAAAGCGCAGTTTGCCCGCGTTGAGCTTGATGGATTTTTGGTTACAACGTTCCAGTAAGGCGATGAATCTTCGGTCATGGTCTGCCTGGGCTTCCTCGAAGGTGTTGCCCTCCCCATACACAAGGATGTCATCGGCTATACATATTATCCCATCCAGGCCTTCCAATGCAGATGTCAACCTCATTTGAAACTCGTCTGGTGCACTAGTAATACCAAATGGGAGACGGAGCCACCTTTATTTGCCGTACGAGGTATGCATGGTTGTCATCCATGAGGATTCCTCATCTAGGGGAATGTGGAGGAAGCCTTCTTTAACGTCCACAAGAGAGAAGCACTTGGCTGCACTAAGCTTATGAAGCTGTTCATTTAGCGTGGGCATTTGATGTTTCGGACGCTGGATGGCCTTATTTACCGTCTGGCTTGGATCGATGCATACGCGGAATTTTTTGGGTGTCTCTCTTATTAATTCATTCGAACACCATGGGGTTGGTTCATGTACTTTGACCAAGACGCCTGCCTGCACATAACGATCTAAGGCTTCTTTCTCTTTTGCTCTTTTCGCTACCGGTATTTGATGGACGGGCATCTGAACGGGCTGGACACTGTCATCAATCTGAAAGTGGACAGGTGGACCAAGCCGGCCAAGGCCTTCGAATGTGTCAGCATACTGGCGTGTGATGTCCTGAAGTTGCAGCTGGCCTGGCGGGGGAAGTCGGCGGTTTGAAGGAATAGTAATTGGAGCCGAAGGTGATGGTGGTGGATTGCACGGGCTGGCTGTGGTCTCGTGGAGTTGTTGGAGATGGTTGCATGCCGTAGGGTTCACCTGGTTTTCGCATGGTACTGTATGCTGTTGTGTGCCAGGAAGGTCATAGTGTTTGGTACTCGCATTGTGGTCTGCTGATGAGTGAAGGGAATGAGTCTCGTCCGCGTGCACTCTAATTATGCCCAGTTTTTCGCTGTCACTGCCAGACAGAAGTGCTGGCTTGATGCCAATGCAGGAGTCTGGCAGGACTTGAAAGATAAGGGTGTCAAACTTGTTGTTCTTTTCGCACAAGAGTTCCACCTGACCAACAGGATGAAGTGGCTTGGAGTTTCCATAGGGGTGTAGGCGGTAGGGGGAGTGCTTTACTTTGCTGTCTGGGAAGAAAGAGCGCAGGGTGCTGGCAGCGATGGTGTTGCAGGTTGCTGCAGTGTCTATTTGGAACTTTAATTGCTTGAAGGTCCGGCCCGTCGCTGAAAGTGATAGGTTTGTGAAATATCGTTTTGACTTCTCGACGGATGCAATGCTGTGAACTTGTGTGCCCAAAGAGTATATATAGTCGTGATCTTGGTCATAGGAGGATGCGTGGTCCTCTGCTGTGGCATACATCTCAGTGTAATGCAGGTCTCTTGGTCGGAAGTTTGTACGTGGGTCACGTTTCTGGCTGCCCTGAAGGCCCCTGCCTTGTGGTCTCCAAGTGGGTCTGATACTGGGGCTTGGAAGTTTGCGGTTTTCTAGGCAGACACGGTCAAAATGGTCATTTCCACCACAGCTGGTGCAGGTCTTTCCATTAGCTGGACATAATTTCCATGGATGTGGACCACGCCAATCTCCACACCAAAAACAGGTACCAGGCTCCCTGCGAAGTTTCATCTGACTGTGTCTAAGGCCCGTCCATGTTCGTCGATTCCTTTGGACGAATCTGCAATTAACTTGTTTGTCTGCTTGGCGGACTCAATAGCTCTCGCTTCGGCGACTACATCGGACAGGGACTTCTCAGAGTTGTCAGGTTTTATAATTATGTGTTTTAAGCAACTCCGTACGTATGTTATCCTCACTCAACCCAAATATAAATTTGTCTCTACAAAGTTCATCACTAAGATCACCATAGCCACATAGGCTGCCAGCGTGTCTCACCTTAACTTCCCACTCTTGAATGGACTCGTGAAGACCTTGTGAAGAGGTCCAAAACTTGTATCGATCAGTCAGGAGTGAACTTCCTGTGCTGCCTGTGTAATGGACTCGTAGTTTATCCATCCAAATCCAGGGTTTCTTTTTATCTCCGTCTGGCATTTGAGGTTCGATTGTGTATCTGACCACGGACAAAGCTTCATCTGGAAGTGCAGATCGTAACGCTGAAATTTCTAGTAGAGGACTCTTGTAATGAGCGGCTCATTCTGCAACAGGATCTTTAGCGAGGTCGCGGTAATTGGCTTGTACGCAGTAATCGTTGAATCGTAACTCGAAGTTTTTGAAATTTTCGCTCACATTTCCCACAGGTTTGAGCTCCGGTCTATTAAGGTTCGCCATCGTGTTTCCCCACTTCTGACACCAAGTCTGGGAGCCGGTATTAGTAACAGAACTTCCTTTATTCGTAGTAATACATACAATATGGCGGCTCTATATCCACGTTCCCCTACGTATGATCGTGCGAGTAGCCGCTGACCAACAGTTACAGTACAGGTCAGAGATAAGCGACCAATGCACATACAAAATGTCTTTGAAGTGAAAGTGTTATTAATCAAAATGTTGGGTTCACTATCATAGGTATCTGGAGATGCAAACCTAACACAGATTATGGTATCAATGAAGCTGTATAACAACAGGCCCAGTTTTCTTATTCATGCATTGCAAGTTGTGTTTCACATCACCAGAGAAAGAGATCCAGACCTGGACGTACCACTGATTTGTGATGTAAGTTTAGTTTACTTTCACCTGTCTGTCTGTCACACAACAGAGAAAAGCTCTCGCAGTTTATTGATAATGTGCACTGGTAATTCCATGCCCCGCTCCTTGTGATAGTATGTAGATTTTTGTATTCAGTTGCTTAAAGACAAAAAATTAAAGGTTGCCTTTAATTCAGTTTAATTTCATTATTTTCGCCATGCCATGCAAGCACTTTGACTCATAATGCAAAGCTTATGACAAACTCCCAGCAAAAGTTTGATTTTTTTGTGTAGTTGCCGTGATAGTGAACTCAATTGTTAATTTGAATAAAAAAGGTATTTTGGTGGTAGATTTAAAGTGTGGAAGCGTTCTTGCCATGGGTTATGATATTATTGTTTCATATGAGTGTAGCTATGGTACCTGTTGACAATTCCTTTTTTGTTTTCCATAATCTTGATTGACATTTGATTAGGGCACTGCGGCAGTGTTAAATAAATCACTAAGTAATACCTGCCGCAGAAGTAAGATGCAGTTGGATCGTATTTCAATTTAGTATTTTGAGTATTGTGAATTTACTGTCAAAAGTACTGGTAAATTATACATGTATTGCCAGTTTCTAACAGTAAATGAATGCACTGCAGTAGGTACACCTTTAATCTTCTTACAGCTTGTACTGACTGCTATGGAAAATCACCCTTCAGATAAGAAAATTCAGCTGGCAGGAAGGTGAAAATTACACAAGTGGCATCAGTTGTTTTTACATTGAATAAATTATATAGTAATAGATATTTTGATAAATGGCTGTTGAAGCAAATGTCATGAAAATGTTTCATCTTGTACATTTGTTATTTTTGGAAGTGCATCTTTGAAGTGCAGATTGTGACCTTTGTTTTCCTAGATGACCTCAGTTGACACTTTCACATGATGTTCATTGTGACTGTATATTAGGGCACCACACCCTCTGAATTTTGTGATTGTATGCAAATGAATTTGGCTTAGACAAAAGGCTCAATATCTTTTACTGCAAAAGTAAGCCTCTTAGGTAAAGGGGAACTGTTTATTGTAGTCGTCCAATCTGGCTTTAAGACAAGCTTAAGTGTTTTACCTCACACCACATTCCTCGCCCAAGGAGAAGATGTCAAATTAATTTTAGAATTATTAAGAGCTGTTGGTATTGAATTTAAGGTGATTGTTGTTCAAATTTCAAAGAGTTGGCCAATCTTTTAAATTTCAGTCTATTTTCTACACTCTCCATCCTTGGCTATGAGTAACAAACATACTTTCTTGGCTCTTGCAAGGTTCTTGGAAAATGCAACTATAACTATATTTTTACGTCGCCATTTATAAAATACATGACACTGCTCTGATCTATAAATTGCCTCCTGAAAGGGCCATGTTTAGATTTTACTCTGTCTAATGCCAGAAGATTTTACTCATCAAAAGGGATCCCCTTAGAGGCCAAAAGGGTTACATGGGTAATTGATTTAAGCATTTTTAATTGTACTCTGTTTTATGAACTCAAACAAGATAATGAGATTTTTTTTTCAGTGCATCATTGTATCATTTGTCAAGAGACGATGAACATGATAACCCAAACTGGAGACTCTCCATGATATTAAAAAGGTATTGCCTTGTCATGAGGTTCGCCAATCATGCATTTTGCGCAAAATTAATTAATTTGTGTTTAATGGTGGTTTTTATTGCACCTTAATATATTTTAAAAGTGAGTTTCCATTGCATTTGATGTCTTATTTTTGAGCCCATTATACAGTTCAAATTTGAACCTTACTAGGTTTTTGTATCTCAAATTATAGAAATATGACCACTTGGTAATAAGTTTTGAGATGCGCAGAATGCAAATAATAATAATAATGTTTATTTTTATTATTATTTCATTTCTCCTAAACTTTCAGTAGTTCAGATTTTACAAAGAATATGTGGAATTTACAATTCAAAGTAATATTCTTGACTTACCGGTAAGATGGACAGTGTCTCTAATGTATGGAAAGTCAGTTTCAATGAATGAATAGACTGCTTTCACGATCTTGCAGTTCTGTGAGATTACCCATTTCTGGCATTGTCTAATTAGATTGTTTTTGTCCTTATTATTAACAATTATTCGCCGAAGGCGAAGTGATTATCGGTGAATATTCACCGCGACTTCGTCTCGGTGAATATACACTGATAATCACTGAGCCTGAGGCGAATAATTGTTTTAGTATAAATACACAGGTGATTATTTCAAAAAAGAGAAAAAAAAAAAAACATTTCAACGCGAAATCATCTTCACTTACAGTGGCAAAACAAGTACTGGCAGCCATTTTGTCCGTCGAGGTGATTATCGGCTGATAATCCGAGATAGCGAGCCAATGAGAGCGCGCGATTTTGTATAATCACCTGTGTATTTACACCAATTATTATTATTAACCCACCAGACATTCATTTTACTATTTACAAAATTAAAATTAATTTCTTTTCTTTTATCTTCAAAAACTCATTAATAATTCATGAGCCTAACAGCCAATCAAAACACTGATAAAACGTCACGGGTATGAACTTTATATCCTGATAAAACACTCCTTGTTAGTATTCTTTATACAAGGAATACTAATAAGGCATAGCTTGTTTTTCTTGTATGCTAATATTCACCTCTTTCGATTTGAACCATTGTCTTGAGTCCAGAGGGACACGCTCTTTGTGGAATATTTTTGAAGCCGTTCAAAAAACTCGCAGCACATGTTTTATCGGGTCTGAAAACACGAGGCGTAAATCAGCTAATTGCCTCGTGTTTTTAAACCCCGATAAAACACTGCTGCTTGTTTTTTAAACATTACTTATTTTTTATATAATATAAGACACAAAATATTAATGATACAGGAGTGGTAGGTGAATTATTTCACTGAAAAGAAACTATTGTTTGGAAAGAAACTCGAAAGGGTGGTTAGAGGCTTATAGCGAGTACAAGCATTGAATTTAGCAGAGAAAAGGTTTCCATTTATTCAAGAAAGTGGTCAGACAATTACTACTGAGTGCTATCTGTCATTCATTTTGAATAAGGGAATTCAATTTGCTCTTAAACACTGTCTAGCATACAAGGAGACACTCTGGCTAGGTTACAAGTATAAGTGAAATCTCGCAAGTAAAATCTTGAGATTTGTGTGGGATTTACATTGGGTGGGATTTACATCGGCCCACTCCAGGCTTGCCATGTTACATGTAACATCCGTACAGATTGCCACCTTATTTTGAAGCTATTAAGTAAGTTTATGGACATATGCACGTTACTATTACTTTAGAGGATACGCAAACATACATTGAAGACCACACCACACTTACTGGCTTTGATGTGAACCTTTTACATGTTTAAATTATTTTGTACTTTTAATTAATTGCATAAAGAAGAAAAAGAGGAAGTGGCTGTGGATGAGCTTTATTTCTCCTGCTTTCTGCATCTGTTTCATGCACTTTGTTCATGTGAAATTAAGTTAAACTTTCATAACTGAGCTCTTTATTCACTGTTTTGTCACTTGGGCAATACTATAATTTTGAGTGCTAACTGTTTCCTTGTCTTTTTCAGACGTGTTATTGAAGCCACTCTTGTTGCTATGGAAAAACATCTATCAGAACCACAGGTACACAGGGACACTAACTTTGGGAGACTTCTTTTTGTAAGGAAGATTAAGTGTAATGAATAAAAATGGGAGATAATTTTTATAGTTATTTTCCACTTGTTGAACTTTTCTAAAATTTTAGTTTTTCCTGTTTTTTTAGTATTTTGCCATCTTATTCCCTTTTTTCACTTCAGTTACAGAAAAATTGCTGCCTAACACTGTGCAACTTCCGAATTCCCAATGAAATGGTAAACAGTATATCATTATTTTGAAGAAGAAGATGACACTTAAAATTTTGAAGACAGAACCAACATTTACAAGTACATGTACTGTTAGATGATCAGTTACATTGTGAAAGTGAATTGGTTCTGTTGAAACATGTCTTTAAAACTTAAAAGTGTTGTCTTTTTTAAAGTTTAAGTAGTTTACTGCTATTAAGACCTTTTGAAGCAATGTATTCTGGTGTTGTTTTATGAGAGTGATATTTACTGGTGGCAATGTTGGGTTGCTGGCTGAAAGATATTATTGACAGTACACTGTAGTACCTGCCTTTAAGTTTCTTACCTTATCGATATGCCTTACAGATTTGTGACTATAAAAGAGTTGTTGAGCTGTTGTTGAAAGCTGCTATTGAACACAAAGAAGATCTCATTCAAAGGATTGCCATTGGATTGTGTAATCTGTTGGTGTGCCAGGTGAGATCAGAGCTTTAATTCATACCATTTTATTGTTGCAAACAGATGGTTTTTTCAGCCCTGTCAATGCGAAAAGAGAGTTTTTGTACCTGGAATACTGAGTGCTAGAACAAAAGTTGAACCTATGACTTCCTGCCAACAATCTCCAATGCTCTGCCACTGTGTCATAAGTGACTTATGATACTAGAGTATTAAATTTTCATTTAAGTCTCCTGTAGTTTACTCTTTTATCCAGGAAGTAAAGAAATGAGCAAGCGGTTATGATAAATGCTGATAAGTCCACAATCCTGGACAAAATCATTGACACATTCCTCTCCATGTAAACAATTTATTTACACCACATTAATCTTCTACTCTTGAATCCCCAGGGATAACCCTGTCCATTGAGATTCTTCACAAACAACATTGTTCTTGGTCGGGTAGCAGGAGGAGATGATAATTATGTGCCCTTTTGTAGTTGTCATGATTGTGGAAAAAGTCGAAACTTGAGAAAAGTCTCATTGGAGTTATTGAAATGAAAGTTTGAAAGATTGCCGCAGTTCTTGAGTGAGAAGAAGCACCATAAAATTCATACTTGAACGAGATTTGAGCTCATGATCATGAGCACTGCACTTGCTCTACCAACTGAGCTATCAAGCCCATTGGGAGTTGGTCAATGCATGTTCATGTTTATCCCTTACAAGTTGGACGAAATGATTTCCAGAATATGTAAAGTTTCATACCGGTATCTTTGAATTGTGGAACAGAATGAATTGAAAATTGGAAAAAATCGATCACCACTGTTGAGTAGCTGAGCAACTTTTATTGAAACTTGTTATTAAGTCATTCATACAGCACCTGAAATCCCTCTGATTTTCCTTCTTTATTCATACAAACTTCAGTCATTCTTCATGTTTTTTTTGTGACTTAAGAATCGTTCTCTTGTAGGTGCAAGACTCTCAGAAAATTGTTGTGGGCAGAGATCTGCAAGGAGTTGAGGTAACAAGAATCGTGTCATGGTCACAAAGGCCAAAAGATTGTCATTCTTGTTGAAGTTTATTTACATGTAGGACATGAAAAAAGATACTTTGTTCTGCAGAGAAGAACAAAGCTTTTATTCAATTAGTTCTTGACACAGGCCTCACTTTACTGACTTCACTGTACTTCCCAAGGGTGTGACTAATTCAGCTGAACAAGGTATTAAGTAATATATCAAAAACGAGTGCAAGTGTTTCATCAGGGGGTAATTGTGAAGAAGAGCTCCCCAAAAAACCTGTCGGCCGACTGTCGGTCAACTGTCGGCCGACAGTCGGCCGACTGTTGCCCAACTGTCGGCCGCCTGTCGGCCGCCTGTCGGCCGACTGTTGGCCGACAGTTGGGCAACAGTCGGCCGACTGTCGGCCAACAGTCGGCCGACTGTTGCCCAACTGTCGGTCTACAGTTTGTGTTATGTTTGAGGCCAAAGTGTTGGCCGACTGTCGGCCAACAGTCGGCCGACAGTCGGTGACCTGTTGGCAACCTGTCGGTAACGTGTCGGTAACCTGTCGGCGGGACAAACTAAAATGATCGTAAGCATTTACTTGTCTATTGCTTCTAAACTACGCGAAAAGAGCTAAAGGCAGTTCATAACGATACCTTGAGCAGCACTTAAGCTTATACTACTAATATGGCTTTTGTCCACTGTTTTAGCGTTGGCTAGCGATACTTGCCCACATTGTAAACATCATTCATACATACATGACATAACATAAGAGGCCGCGTTGCATTGTAGGGCGATTTGAAGGAAAGTGTTTGTCTCCTCTACTAACTATGTATTGATACGTAGCTTACGGTTTTCAGAGTTTTTAGCAGTTTTCAATTAAATTATCTTCCAATGCGATTCTTAGATTGTCTGGTGTGTTGTAAATTACGCAAGTGATATATCCTATATGCATCTGATAACAACTGATAACAGTTGATCGGTAAGTAGGTGAAGTCTGTCGAGACATACATCACCATTACGGAATGTCACGTTAACTGCTCGTTTTTACCACAATTTTTCTTTTTTCTTAACCGATCGGTAACCTGTTGGTTAGCTGTCGGTAGACTGTCGGTAAGCTGTCGGTCAACTGTCGGCCGACAGGATTTTTGGGGAGCTCTTCTTCACAATTACCCATCAGGGGTTCCAAATACCAAGAAACATGAAAGCCATGGGTAGAGTGCTTTTATTGGTTGGAGGTGTGTGTTATGAACCCCTGATGAAGCGCGAAGCACAAGTTTTTGACATGACTTCTCAACCCTTTTTTACTAAGTATGAGCAAAATGTGACGATCTTTTGTTTTATCAGACAAGTGATAGTAATTCGTAAAGGAAATGAATATTCAATATTTGGGTGACTTTAATTAAAAGGTAGAACTTTTGAATAAATTTACATATAGGTCATGAATCATGTTGTTTCCGCCTGCCAAAATCGTCTTGCCAAGAAAGTGTTTTGGTTAACAAGGCTGTTACAAAAACTACCGGTATTTAAAAATAAAATAATTGGGCTGTTAACATTTTTGTGGAATGGCTGAGGTTAAGAGAGGTAGATTGTGGTGGACTTTTCAAAGACTATGAACTAAACAAGGTTCAAGCCTTGAGTGCAGACATTGCTGAAAGGAATGCTCTTTCGCTGAACTATTGGGTGTCCAAATTCGTTTTAATTCTCTGGATGCCAATGATAAAAGGTACTGGGAAAGTTCTATGTTGAATATTCGGTAAATTTAGAATGCATTGTGTTCGGGTGGTTTATTTAGTTGTTTTTGTTTTTTCTAAAGGTTTATTTGCATAAAGTTTCATTTTAGTTTCAAGTGTCTTGATCATTGTTTTAATCAGTTTTTGAACTAACTCAGGCATTTCCCAAAATGTGGCACTCCGATTGGCTAAAAGCCTTATGAATAGGGTTGTCAAAAGCATGTAGCTGCAACGGGGTTACTTTGTTGTCTTGGCCAGCTTCTCAACTTCTCAACTTCTCAAATGGAAATTGTTACTAAGTGGTCATATTTTCCTCATTTTGACCTCCTACTATTCAAACACAACCATCTGCTACAAAACCTGCTGACAACCCTAATACTGGAAATCATGGTTTTTCAGTTGGCCAAGATTGGAAACCATGACCCCCAGCTTCGTAGTTCGGTGATCAATCACAGCTTTCCACTCAGCCATAGAATTGACAATCTCCTGTTAAAAAAATATGATGAGGATCAGTGATAGAGCTTAAGAGATGGAGTAACTTGTAACTCTTCCACACTTTTCAGCTCATCTTCTTGAGGCCCACCCATTTAATGATCTACCAGTAGTTAAGTTAAATTCATTAATAACAATAGTTTTGATTTCTAGAAAATCCTCAAGATAATGCAGCACAAGATGGGTCGTAATCCGGTAAATACACACTGTTTGTAATTAAAACAGTTTTATCTTTCAGTATTGTTCTTGTCACATCACCATAGTGATAATGATAATGATAATGATAATGATAATAATAATAATATTAATAATAATAATAAGAAGAAGAAGAAGAAGAAGAAGAAAAGGAGGACTTTAAAGAAAAGAAATTGCAAAGTGAAATACCAACAGGCTACACAGATGAAGATCACAAATGGTTGAAGTGCAATACTTACACAAAAGAACAGCTGCTTCCCTTAACTTGCAAAAACAAATGGGGAGACATAGACATGTGTGGAAAAGGATAAGGGGAATGATGGAACAGGACTGTACAACATTTACTTGCCAGTTGTCAGAAAATTGCAGCAACAGAATATATGAGATGGCATGACAATGCTCTAAGGCCGTGCTGGCAGTTCAATGGGAGATCAACAGTGGGATTCTTCCAGAAGGTGGAATGAGAAATGGGACAAAGGAAAAGTAATTGAAAAAGATGGGAAACTATTAAGTTGGGAATGGGAACACAAAATGATCTAAGTGCATAGCAAGAAGACCAGATTTACAGTAACACTGTAACACGGGACGACCAGGAGACAAAAAGGATATACGATTGATATGGCATGCCCGATGGAAGCAAACAAGACTGAAAAAAAGGCAGAGAAGATAAGAAAATACCAACAATTGTGCTTTGAGATACATGAGAGGAGATCACAATATATGGTGAAAGTTGTTCCCACTGTGATTGGATGTTTAGGGGGCGGCATTAAGAAACTAAGAGAAGATTTAAGTGAACTGTTCAAGGAAGAAGAAATGATTGTTATGATCACTCGAGAGATGCAAAAAATGGTTTTATGGGAAAACGAAACAATAATGAGGAAAATTTTGTGGGGACTAACTAGAGCAATAAATATATGTTGTGAAAATAGCTACGGTACCAGATTTTGTAAGCTAATGCTCTTCCCTCTTAATTCTTGTTTTGAACAAACTAAAATTGTAAACCACTTGGCAAACGGCATTATGCGGGAGGAAGGCATCTTTAAGTTACATAGATAATTGCATAAGCTATGTCCGCAATTTTCTTAATTGTAAAAGGATTTTCTGAACTTGAAATAAACATAATAAAAATAATAACAACAATGACAACAATGATAAAAATAATGATAATTTATCATTACAATAATGGTGATGATTTAAATGATAACGATCGTAATGATCGATGTAGTAATAATTAACATACACTCAGCTGATCTCGTCAAACACATCTACTGTACGTTTAGCTCAATGCCTTTGCAAAGAATATTTATTGTTTCTCTTGTTAGCATTTAGTGTCCATGACTATTCTGAATTTGAAAAAATGCGATGTTTTAACTTACCTACTGTATCACTTATAAATTTCTTTAACTCCAGACAATAATGGGCATCTTTAAGGGCTCTTCCGTAGCAGTACCAATACAGGTCTAATGCTGTATACCAATACAGTGCTATTATTGTCACTCAGGAATGAGTTTACATGTATCAAGTGAGTTGATAAGGTATTAAAGTGATCACCGTAAAGAAATTTGAAGGCTGACATTTCAAGCGTTAGCCCTTCATCAGAGCA
>NC_090884.1:61645370-61652870 GCF_036669925.1 Montipora capricornis
AAATGTGAGCCGCCTACGTGCAGGACTCTTGCTAGCGGCTTCCAGCTGCTCAGACCTGCCACCGTCACAATCATCCCATCGCCGCAGGACTTTCCCTCTTCACGTATAACGCCTTGCACAGTACAATAGGAGAACGGTGTCATGCCCCCACCGATCAACCTCTCTGGACCTCCAAGTCGGTTGCCAAGTGGTGCACAGGTGTGCCACAGACATGGCGGACATGGAGGTTGCCCCGCAGTGGCAACTTTCTTGCCTGGTGATGCCATCCGTTGACCATATCGGTTCCTCCGCATGCCATCTGGTGATGCACCATTGACCTTGAAGGTTCGTTTGCCACAGAGCACCAAGGACACCCTGCTGCCAGTCCCCTTAGAAGTAGTTTGCAGACATACCCTGGTCTTGTCCCGTTTTTAGGACAGTGTTTTTCTGTCAGAGTTACTCCCTTAGCCTTCATCTCTCTAGAGACACCCACAAGGCAGTGGGGGGTTGTACTCGTATCCCTGAGTAGGGGCCCTTACCGGGTACTGTCAGCCGGAGCCAGCTGAGCCCGGTCTCGCGTAGGCAGGGGCGACACTCCCTGAAATAGCACCACTGAACAGGTTCTACCCGCTACCACGTGTTTCTTGTATGCTAATATTCACCTCTCACAATTTGAACCATTGTTTTGCGTCCAGAGGGACATGCTCTTTGTGGAATGTTTTTGAAGATGTTCAAAAAACTCTCAGCATGTATTTTATCAGGTCTAAAAACACTCAGCTATGCCTCGTGTTTTTAAACCCTGATAAAACACTGCTGCTCGTTTTTTAAACATTACTTAATTTGTATATTGTCTAATGAGATTTTACTGTCTGATCAGTAAAATACCATCAATGGAACGTGACTCACAATAAGTAAGTCATTCATGGTGCATTGTTATCTACAATACCATTAAATTTTATAGCCAGTGACATGTGCCCTTTTGCGAGTGTGGTATACGACTTAACCCGAAGAAGTGCCGTGAACTGATTGTCATTGGTGGGGCATCCAATAGGCATATTGATAATGTTTTTCAAAAGGCCAGTAAGTGCCTTTATGCTACAAGACTCCTTAACAAAGCTGGTGTTGCGTTCCCCTTGAGGATCTTGTCAAGATCTATTGTGCACTGATCAGATCTGTGTTGGAGATGCAATTTCCCTGTGTGGGCTGCCTTGCCAGGATACCTTGATAACATTATTGAATCTGTGCAGAGCAGGGCTCTTGGCATTATGTTATCTAACCGTAATTATCGTGAAGCACTTCCCATCACTGGGCTCCAGGATCACTCCACCCATAGGCGTGATGCTTGTTCCAAATTTTTGAGGGTGGCAAAAGAACACGAGCCAATTAAATCTGTTCTCAATCTTCCCCTAATTCATCGTGGTTATACATGTAGCCTTAAAACTGGCACTTAAAGTTCCCAGCATCGTAGCACCAAAACAACATGTAAATGTTTTGCTGATTTTGTTACTGTTAGGCACTATTGATTGTAATGCCCTATTGCTGTTATTTCAATTTTGACTGCCATGGCAAGGAATAAACATATCTATCTAACATACCTCTCTATCTATCAATATGTTACTACTATATAGTCCAACATTCAGGGTCACAGCAATCAATGGTTTCATTGTAGCAAAGACTAGATATTAGAGCTTTGTTCCTAGCTCATAACTTTTATCATACCACAGCAGAGGCCAAATCTAATAAAAGGGCTATTAAAAAATTTAGTTTTTAAGGTACATCCTTTGTAACTGGCTATGCCAGCAGACAATGTCTAGCTATAGAAGCTCAATTTAGCTGTTCACTTTGCGGTTCTTTTGCACAAAGCATTTGCCTGTTTCTAGCGATTTAAATTAGTTTTTTCCCTCCCACCCTCTCTCGTGAGATGGGTTGACGCCTTGTTTTGCACTTAAATAAAATTGGGTCACTCCTGTGTGGTGTGGTTAAGTCTCTAGCGTTTAGCTTGTAGTGCTGAGGAGATAAGTGAGGTTGTTTATGTCACACAATCCAGAAGTTGTATTGACTAACCGACCGCAAGGCAGTGTACCCCTCATTAATGCCATCTTGTGTTTTTGATGTCTGTTCTCTCTTGTGTGGCACATCTCATGTAAGCATATTTTAGTTGCCATGCTCTACCCAGGAACAGGGACATTAATGGTTATTGGGATAATGAGCATTAGGACAACAATATGTCATTTTTTATTGCCATTTCTTTTAATGTGGTTGACATAAATTTTTTTTCCAGTGATCTACTGGAGTCTGACAATAATCAATATGAACTGGAGGTAACTTACAATGCTGGAGGCATAATTAGTCACCTGGCATTTGACGGACCAAGTAACTGGACAAACAAGGAGGTGTCACTCAACCAAGCGCTCCAAAGACTGGTATGGTGCTTTTGTTCAAAGTGTACAAACAAGATCATTATATAAAGTGCAGCTTCGTAGTATTTTGAAATGATTCTTGTATGCTTATTGTCCCAAAGAATTTACAAACTGTATGCATGTCTGAGTAGAAGGTGTTATTAAATCCTGGCAATGTAAATCTTCAGATTTCCTTCTCGCCACCTTGGAGCTGGCGTTACATGCAAGTTTGTTAGTTTCTATCAGAGTTGGCAAACATGTAAGAGGCCATTGGCAGTTGTTCAAGTCATGTAACTGACAGAACATTTGTGGTTAAATGATTGGAGGGACATGGTCCAGAGGAGTTGTGTTGGGAATAAGTGCAAGGCTGATGCATTAGGATAGCGAAAAAAAGGGCAGAATGTTTTGTTCAAGGCATATGAGAGTCAAACAGTATAAAATAAATCTTTATTTGATTCTCTCTGAGTGCAGTTTCTTTGTTTTCCTTTTCATGTTGGTTATTTCAATTCTCCTAGGAAGGACAATAGAGCCATGGGACATAACAGCTCACCGGCAAATGACACTACCGGTAAGAGGCAAAAGAACATGTGCATCATTCAAAAACAAACAATCAGGTACAAAATTTTTGACACAATTGTAACTCTTTCACCCCTAAACAGCTGCCATTAGAGTAAAATCTAGCTGGGGATGGGGTAAAGAGGACATGTCTGTGTGCATGCATTTCACATTTTGCTAAATACTTTAGCTTTTTTTGTTTCTCATCCTGCAAACAACTTGAAGTGACCCCAAATTTGAAGTTATGTGTAGGACGTTAGTACCATTTGATAAATTTTCTCATTTTTCTCCACACCCTTTATAAAATCAATTGTTTTCCAAAAAAGTTTGTGCACACTTGTCCATGCTGCCTTATTACCCATTGACCACTTGGGAGTGAGACTAGTCAACTATGGCCGTTTGAGTTGCCAATGGTTCAAGGACTTAGTATAATCTTGAGACTGAAATCTGCAAAGGTGCTTATTGGTTTAGCTAGCGTCACCTCCACCCCCCCCCCCCCTCCCTCTAGTATGGAGACACCCAAAGCCCCCCCAGGGGGGGTTTTATTTGCAACTTGTACAGAAAACAGTCCCAAAACATTACTAGGTTGGGGGAGTCTTCACGCCTTTTCACCTGAAAGGTGGAACGACTGTATACCTAAGCAGATATTATATAGTATAACTGAAAGCCAGTGCATACAAGGCACATGCTATTTATTATGTAACATGTATAACAATGCTCACAGGGAACATGTCATGCCCAGTACAGTACTTGCAGAGTTGGCCCTTCTTCACTTGAGGTCATAGATTATTGGCCATAGACTGTGATTCGTACCCCTAGCCTCTATCGGAAATGTTTGGGAACAAGTTTCGGTTGGGCAAACCAAATTTTTTTAATCCCTCGTAAACTGTGGCTAGTCCCTTCATAAATCACTATGGAAATCTGGGAAATGCCTATCTTAATCTAGGTAATTTTAAACAAGCCATTGAGTACTACGAAAAAGCAAGCTTAGTATAGTACTAAAAAAGTAGGGGGATAGGGCTGGGGAGGGATCAGCCTAGGGAAATCTGGGAATGGGAAAATATGGAATCTAAATGCTAATTTAAAAAAAAAAGCCATTGAGTACTACGAAAAACATCTTAGTATTGCTAAAGAAGTAGGTAATAGGGCTAGGGGGGGGATCAGCCTATGGAAAATGGGAAATATCTTAGTATCTAGGGCTAATTTTAAAAAAAGCCATTGAGTAATACTAAAAAAAATCTTAGTATTGCTAAAGAAGTAGGGGATAGGGCTGGGGAGGGATCAGCCTATGGAAATCTGGGAAATGCCTATCTTAATCTAGGTAATTTAAGGAAGCCATGGATTACCAGTATGAAAAGTAGGGGATAGGGCTTAGTATTTTCAGGGAAAATGCCTATTGGAGGTTATTTTTAAGGAAGCATGGAGTACCATGAACACAGTCTTAGTATTTTCAAGGAAATTGGAGACTGTCTAGGAGAGGGAATCGCGTGTATTCGCAAGGTCATGATCATGAATTGTTGGTTTCCTGAGTTATGCACTCAGTTGTTATCGTTTAAGTATAAAACATTTTGATGAAACAAGGCATAGTCTGAAGTCAGAAGATGAATGAAAAATAAAAGTTCGTGATTCTTATCGCGTGTCATACACTGCTCTGTGGAGGACACTTTTGAAGAATGGAGAGATTGAAGAAGCTTTGTATGCTGCTGAGAAAGAAATGAGCACAGGCTTTGATGGATATTTTGCAAGATCAATACGGCATTGACTCTCAGTCATTTTTCTGCACTTGCTCCGAATCAAACTCTTTCAATCTGCTGCATCATTTTTCTGCTTTTACAAACTTCACTGCATTAGAGCTTTTACCTTCACAAGCCGTTTTTGTGGCTTGACGAGACAAGATCACGTTTTGGGTGCTTGAAAAGACAGCAAGATCAGCTTTCGACAAAACGAAATCGCGCGATGGAAATGTGCTGATTTGTTGATGGAAACTATTTTTGAAAGGGATCGGCGTAGGGGGGGGTGGTGTCAGATGCGAGAATCGTTCTTTGGATCCACTACGCAATGACCTGTCTTGCAGCAAAAAAAAAACATCAGTGAGAAAAACAGTTCTACCATCTTCATCCTCCGTTAACTCTTTACAACCGTTGTATGATGTCTTACTCGGGCCAATTGCAGACTTGCCAAGGAAATGAGTTAATCGTTGTTCCCGATGGACCATTTTGCTTGGCTCCATATTCTGCATTGAGTGAATCTATCAGGATCCGCACCGTTCCCCTCGTTGACCGCTTTTAATGTGATCGTTGGTGCACCTGAAGACTTCCACAGTAAGACTGGCGCACTGCTTGTAGGTGATCCGTGGTTGAAGGAAGTTACTAACAAGAAAGGGGAACCCATTTTGGAAACAGCTTCCGTGCGCAAAACAAGAAGAAGAGAGAGATGATTGGACAACTTCTGCAGACAACACCGCTGACTGGAAAAAACACCGCCACGAAAAAAGTGACGAAAGCTGAAAAAAGTATGAAATCAGTTGCTTTAGTTCACATTTGCAGCACATGGATGGATGCCAAAAACGGGAGAAATTGCTTTAGCCCCAAATACCGAACGGAAATCGCCAATCCCCAAAGAGGAAGACTTCATTTTGAAAATGTCGGATGTTCAGACAATTTCTCTTCGAGCAAGACTAGTTGTGCTGTGTTGTCACAGTGGCCGGGGGAAGTGAAGTCTGAGGGAGTGGTGGGAATGCAAGGGCTTTTTCCTGTGTGCTGGAGCTCGGTCTGTTTTGGTGTCACTCTGGGCAATTGATGACGAGGTAACGTTGCTGTTCATGAGGAGCTTCTACCAGCACCTGGTAGATGGAAAAAGCGCAAGTGCAGCTCTTCAACAAGCAATGAAAAAATTCGAGAGTCAAAGCAGTATTGCGCTATAAAGCACTGCGCCATTTGTGCTGGTTGGCGCGATGATGTGGATGGCGCGGCATTTCCAAAAAAATGGTCACGCTGGAATTTCGAAAAAAATGGTAGAAACAAGAAGTTAACTTTCAAAAAGATTTCAAAAAAATTTCGATAGGAAAATCAAATAGGAATAATAGGGCATGGCATGATAACGAGAGGCTACAATAGACAAAAGTAGTTGGGAAGGTTATGTAAATGAACCAACCAGAGCTGTATGTACTTCAACCCGCTTCTGTTAAAGCGCAAAAAAAAAAGTTTCACCTTTTCTTATATAGACCCCCCCCCCCCCTATTCAATGTTGGAGGTAACTCAACAAATTCCCACTAAAACCATTCAGTTTTGCACAACATTGAATGAATTGGGGGGGGGGGGAAGGAGAAGATGAAGACGGGGTGCTAACCTTCCCAACAGTTTTGTCTATGATGATTAGCTTCGTAGTGTAAACAATTCAAAGTTTCCTCTAACACGCTTTTGTCACAAATGTAATTTCCACATGCTTATCACATGCACAGTAGCATTTTAAAGTTACACATTCACATTGGTGGAAAAACTGTTTTTCACATTTTGGAGCCTTTTTGGCTTTTTGTTTTTTGGTGAAGATGGGTCATTTTTTTCACCTCGTGATGTCTCTTTTGGTGTTCTCTTCTTTGTTTCTCTCTCTCTAGATCTCTAAATCTAAACGTCATCTTAGGAATTCGAAGACAGCATCGTCCTGCACGTAGCCATTCGCATCGGCGCATTGTGTGTATGCTCGAAAGAACCAGCTATATTTTAGAGCTGTTTTTTTTTTTTTTTTTTTTTTTTTCAGAATCGATGTCGAAGATGCTAGAAGACTACCTAGCAGAGCCTGACGCTTCAGTGATTGCCGAACTTGTAAAAAAAAAAACTAGAAACGGGTTTAACAATCATGGTTATGCCAGTAGAACAAGCTCCAAAGGTTTAGTAGAAGTTTACTGCGTTAACTAAACCAACAGACTGAGATTATTGTAAGTGAAATTATGACAGAAAAGCTTAGATTAGATCTAGTAAAAAAAATAGTTTTAAATGCTTACCCGTTATTTTGATATTTTTTCTTTCATATAATAACTTCAAAAGTCAGTGTTGCTCCAATGGCGATCAAAATCATAGTGCATAGTTGAGTTTGCTAAAATGATTGCTTAAAAATTTTTAGTTTTTTTTTTGAAACTTTTTTTTGTATGAGTGTAAGCCAGTTTTTCGAAAGAAAAAAAGAAAAAAAACACTTTTGCTGATGACCCTTAACATCAGACTTTTACCGTGATAAGGAAAAGAGACGTGACATTTGCAACATTCAAAGATCACAAAATAGAAGGGAAACGACGGGTGAAATTTTTTTTCCTGTTCTTCTGCATAACAAAAATGAATGAAAAAATCAGCAATGAAATTCTTCAAGACAATCCCTTTTTTTTTTTTATAAAGTTAATAAATTTCTGAAGGTATTAAAGTGATCACCGTAAAGAAATTTGAAGGCTGACATTTCAAGCGTTAGCCCATTCATCAGAGCAAATAAAATATTCAGCTTTCAAATCTCTTTATGAGTGGTCCAATTTTACTTTATCAACTAAGTTGATAAAGTCAGTTTCTGTGTTTTATTATTTCTG